>NC_051271.1:3070000-3150000 GCF_015220745.1 Sebastes umbrosus
TTTTTTTTCATTCTTAGACTTTTTTATTTTGACATTTTTCAGACTTTTTTTTCTGAAATTTTTCAGACTTCTGTTAATCGGACATTTTTCAGATTTTTTTTTTCAGTTTTTGGACTTTTTATCGGACATTTTTCAGACTTTCTTTTTTTTCAGTTTTTCAGACTTTTTTAACGGACATTTTTCAGACTTTCTTTTCTGAAATTTTTCAGACTTCTTTATCGTACATTTTTCAGACTTTTTTTTCGGACTTTTTTTAGACTTTTTTACCGGACATTTTTCAGATTTTTTTTTCAGTTTTTGGACTTTTTTTTTTTTTTTTTTTTTTTTTTACATTTTTCAGACTTTCTTTTTTTTTTTTTTTACATTCTTCAGACTTTTTTTTTAAGATTTTTTTAAAAAAAAATTTTTTCATTCTTAGACTTTTTTTTTTGGACATTTTTCAGACTTTTTTACCGGACATTTTTCAGATTTCTGTTAATCGGACATTTTTCAGATTTTTTAATCAGACCTGAAAGACGAATTTTATAGTTGTGATTTTTTCACATGTGCAGGAGCTCAGTAAGAAATCCATTGAGCACTATGAAGGCTCAACGAGAGACACCGGAAAACATGTCATCCCCTCTGACTGATGAACACCTCCTCTGGGTCTGAGCAAGAAAAACGCTATCTAGTTATAGGCAACAGATGTAGTTCCCCTCGGGGATTCAGACAGTGCAACAGTGAGCAATGCATCATTCCTAAAAGTTTCAGCAAAACACTAGGAAACTAATGTTGCACCACCTGAAGTGTCACTAGAGGTTAGGTGGAATTGCAAATGTCAGAGTAGAGCAATGATACACAGCCTCACTAATCAATTTGGATATGGAAGTATATTGGTTCACATGTAGTATCCAACACATGGCAGTGGTCCTCTCCTCATCCTCACCATGACGACAAGCTTCTGTTTGGATTCATATCACTGTTTATAGCAAACAGAGATGGCACCATGTTTTAATGTCCCCTGCTGCAGCGAGGCAGGACAGCAAATGGACAACCCGGTCATGACATGCAAAAATGATGACAAGTAAAGCCTGGAATTAAGGTGCTTTCAGACAGCGAGTGGTTGCCGCCGCCGCCACCTCCGCGACAGCATCCACACGCCATCGCGGTCAGCGGGGGGAGGGAGGGCGGCTGCTGCTGCATTCAGACTTTATGATGATTCAACTTTTCCAACTTGCTCTCCGTGTGACCATGACAACCACTGACACTACAGCGAAGGGACACGATATCTGAGTTTCTTTGAATTATATACCTCTTCACCAGCAGTGAACAGACAGATCAAGGACAAGAAACGGTGCAACATGAGCCTCAAAATCTGATTATCCTGTCTGAGACAATTAGCAACTTTTATGAGACTAGTTAGCAAAACTTGCTGTATTAATGGTGGCATCGTTTTTTCCCTATTTTAAGATACAACCTGCTCTATTTAGCTGTGTGATGAGATTAGATAGCAGCAGCCTGTAGTATATGGTACAGAAACCCAAAGTGTGTAATAGACCCACCTGTCCACCAGGGACAGCGTGTCAGTGTCACGTTTTGCCTTGCAGAGACGTGAATATTACACACCTGTATTAACATGTAGTACCAGCAGGGGGCGACAAAGCCACTGACCTAGGCTGAGGCAAAAATAAACACTTAGTCAGGTTAAGGAAAAGCATCATGGTCGGGCTTAAAACACAACCGTCACTACAAAACACCTGACAAAATCACTAACGTAACTTGCAAAACAAAACACCAGTCTCGACCACGGGTCTCCTACTTGAAAGTCTCGTTTTTGTTGAACCCATCCACCTCTCCACCCGCCATAAGTGGGCTTCCTCACTTTATATACTACTTTATACGACTTCCAACACTAGACAATACGTGACAAACCTTGTAATCACGCGACAACCGCCACTACAAAACACTCCATGCAGGCGTGTAATATTCACATCTCGGCAACACAAAACGTGACACTGACACGCTGTCCTCTGGTGGACAGGCGTGTCTATTACACGCTTTGCCGCGAGACTGGGCTGGGTACGAGGTGGTAGACTCGGAGGTAGCCAGGAGCCGTCGCGGCGGCTTTGTGTCCTGCTGCCACTAATGTGAAATACAGAGCACCGTGGCAGCAGCCACTCGCTGTCTGGAAGCACCTTTATGGTACACATCTCTGCAGGTCTACATAGAGAAGGGTGTCACGGGCAACCATACATTGCTGAGGCTTGAAGAGGAGCAGACACACAAATTCAAATCTCACCGACGCATCATGCGGACATTAACATTAAAGAAGTTGATCCAATTCCTGTCAAACATGTTTGAAGTAAAGAAAAAAAACATGACAGTGCTATACTTACAAACCATACAAGTAAAAACAGCCATGCAATCATCTCCAAACAAACCCCGGGCACATTCACTTCTGTGCAGCCCGGAGAAACATGTTCCATCCTGAACACCCCAAAGTCAATTAAAAATCCCCCAGGATGCAACACAAAACCAAACAAAATCAAACCAAAAACAGATGGAGGCTGACTTATGCCAAGAGCAGCAGCAATGCAATGTCATCCTATACAGCAGAGTCCTGCCAAAACTAGTCGCATCTTGTTAGTTAAGATCGCAATTACAGTCTCAAAGGGCTGCACAGGTGGATGTAAAACAACATATTGACAACTTTTGAGAAAGAAGATGGGAGACACCATCCATGTTTACCAGCTCCAGAGAATCATCAACAACAACAACAACAAAAAAGCATGTGGGCAATTTACCAAAACACCAGTGTGGCCAATCAGATCGCTGCTCTTACAGATGGCGTGTTGCTGCGGTACGCAGCCTGCCAAGCACTGTTCAGCAAAACGGTATCTTCCAACATCATTAAAGGAAACACTTGTAGCTACTGCCAGGAGATTAATTCACAAATTAAACTGATTTTGTTGAGCAGACATCTTGTAAAAGATAGTTTAGTTTAGCTGCATTAATCCAATCATCATCCAATCAGATAAACCAACGGGTATTTCACATCCATCCCCTCGTGGCTGATGATTATTCCAGAACTGTCAAGTTGTATTAAATGGAGCTGAATCTCATTCTCTTGATGCAGAGCCAAAGCCAACATGATAGAATATCCATTATCCAACCTGATCTATACACCCCCGTTCATTAAGATGCACTTATCTTGACGTGATGTACGCATCCTGCACTTGAAAGCTCATAGAATTTTAGTGGCAGGAATTTGTCCAAATGCTCCATTATACAGGCATCAGATGTTGTTAAATCAAAGAGTATAGAAGCAAAGAGACACATATCTGGTGTTTTTTTGACAACAGCGCTGCCGCCATTTTGGACTGAAAACGCCAATGAGTCTGTGGCCATTGATGTTTAAAGACACGTAAACCAGAGGATTTTTTTTTTTTTTAGGTAAATCAACAACCCAGTACGGACACCTAAATAAACCTAATTTAAATCATTATGTCCTAAATGCTCATATGACATATCGGGTTCTGCCAGCTTCCTGCTAGCTGTATGCGGCTGTAATAATGGATATATTGGCTGTAATTCATCACTTTTATGATCTTATAATACACCCATGGGCTGTGTGCTGTGAGCCTGTACCGTGGTGGATGTATTAACGTCTCTGTTCCCAAACAACCGGCTATCGGACAGTAGCTAGTAGTGCTAGTAGCATGACATCAACAGAATTTAAGGGAGTTGATTCAGATTCAGATTCAAACAACTTTTAAATCCCAAATAGGGCAATTCAATTCACAGCTTACCCCGTCACAAACACACAGGCAACATCCAGACAACATCCAAAATGTTATGTCAAGCACAGATCAGTAATGCTGACAAACACAGGTCGGTAAAGGACAGCAGATGAGTTAATAAAATGTGTAGGCTATTTACTAACATGCAGGGCAAAAGCACATTACACATCCTCTTCTACATCCGTGGTCTGGGGTCTATTGGACTACATTTCGGATCCTTGACATGAAAAAGTTTGAGATTGCTCTCAAAACTTTTCTTTCTTTATGCTCCTCTGGGAAGCAAACGGGCAAAAAGTTTAGTAAATAAGTAAATAAATAGTTATAATAGTGTGCATAGTTATAATATTTTATTGGGCCATTTCGGTAGAGACATTAAATATGAAAATAGAATAGTAATAATTTTGTTTTACTTTTGCACGGCACTTTGTAGGCGGACGTTTTATCGGCGTCCGGTAGTCGCTTTCAGTCCAACATAGCGGAAGCATGTCTCTTCTGCTGGGTATTGATGTTCCAATGGAAAAATCACTTGGCTTTCATTTCTTAGCATCTTACGTTCTTTGCACATACTGTGAGAGGTTCTATCTATACACTGAATATCTGTGTGTGTGTGTGTGTGTGTGTGTGTGTGTGTGTGTTTCGATATGCGTGAAGGTGAGAGAGTGTGTGTATGTGCAATAACGCCAGTGGCACGAGGGCCACATGTGTTGGTCCAGAGGAGATTGAAAGTGAATTGGAAGCTATTAATCTGACCTTCCCTTGCCATCATATTTGGTTTGGAGCAGAATATATATTCAAGCCCACATGCTCTGTTTCTCTCTGCACAGCCTGCTTCTCTTCTCTCTCTCTGCCTTTATCTCTCCACGTATCTCCCTCCAGTCATTCCTCCTTCCCAATCCACAGGTACAGGTTTAGATGTGGGAAGCAGCATTTAACATCTCAGCCTTCTTCCAAATGATCTCAATTAGTCCCTCCCCCATGCTGCTCTGATTATCCCCTCTCTATGTGAACGAACCGTTTCTGCCTGAGAGCTGGTTAGAGTGATATTTGCAGCTCCGCTCCACTCTATCGTCGCTTTCAGCCCAGCGTCAGTGGAAACACACAGATGTGGATGCAATGACAGTACTCCCTATTGGCTTTGTTGTACAAAGCAGGGAAAGAGAAACCACAGACCGTGACAAGTTTGCCTTGGCGTTTCATTTCTTGTTGCAACTTTGGAGTCGTTTCAGCATGGGAAATGTACAATTTAGCAAAAACAAATAGCAAATTTCACAAGGATGGTAACACTGTTGGCAGCACCTCAGTTTGAATATGTTATACTGTTCAGAAGCAGAAAACTCAGTTCCAACTAAAGTGTTTCTCTTTACCACTTTTGTCCCGGTTCTTCGATTCAGTGAACTGAATTCATTATGTTTACAAGTGCTTTCCAACCACCACTTTCAACATAACACAGCATGGATGAATGCCTTTGGGTAGGAATATGTTTAAGATTTAATAAGATACAGGTTTTGTTGTAGCTACATAAAGCATACAACTGGAAATAGTGTCTGGAGGAAACAATTTGGCCCTTATTCCAGTTTAATTAATGCTGCCTTTTTCCAAAGTCTGCTCATCCAGCAAACAGGTTTTAAAGAGAAACAAGAAGCTCCATTAAAACACAATTATTAACCCTTTCATGCATGAATTATCCCAACATCAGTCAGGATTTAATGTTAATGTCTGAGTCATTAACGTTAACTCAAATGACTCCCTGTAACATAAAAGGATTGGTAGTGTTATATTGAAGATCCTACTGAGTCCCAGTTGGCAGCTCTACAACTGCTTCTTGCTGCCTTAAAGGTACAGTGTGTAGGATTTGGTGCCATCTAGTGGCGTGGTTGCAGACTGAGCACCCCTCCGCTCACTCCTCCCTTTCAAAGACTGTGATAAAGTGAGCCGCCGAGTGCAAAACCGTAGTAACGCCGTTGGCCATGAGGTCATCCTTACCATAATAACGCTACTTTAGGAGCAACGGAAGTCAGACGGCGGCTCGCGATACCACAGTTTTGCACTCTGCAGCTCACATTAGAAGAAGAAGAACTACGGTGACCTTCAGGTAATGTACAAATGTGAAAGGCTCTCTCTTTGGTTCGTCCGCTCTGGGCTACTGTAGAAACATGGCGGTGCAACACGGCGGACTCTGTGAAGAGGACCCGCTCCCTATGTAGATATGAAGGGCTCATTCTAAGCTAATGAAAACTGGAGGGTGGGTGCTACGCTTTGGCAACAACGGTCGTCCACCTCTTTTTCTGTCAGTTTACAGTACACCCACCGATCAGCCAAAAAGCTATTTGAATATATAGAAGAGTATACCCACTTCCTCCTCGGTATCCATACCTATCTACCTAGTAACATATCCCATCATGACCACTACACCACTGGGCACGCTCACATGCACTAACATGCACTAAAAGGCAGGCACGGCCGGCACGGCTTTGTCAACAAAGCACAGAAAAGCTCTGATTACAACACACACAGAGGGAGAGAGACTTCATTCTCTGCTCAGGTAGACATTACTCCACTATATCTTTACATAAACAATAGTTGTTTGCTGCTATATTTATGCTCTGGATATTGTATAGTTAAACCTTTAACATTATTATTTTGAGTCACTTGCAGTAAACAAGCTAATTTTAGCAAGTACACTAAAACATGAACTTAAGCTGTGCTTTGATTTACCCATATGAAACTGTTGTACATATTCTGTATCAAATATTACCCACTGTAGAGTTCATGAGAAACTGAACATGTTTATGAAGATGTACAAACCACTGCTATTGAGTTACTCATAAATGGTGCATTAACTATTGATATCTAAGCTAAAACTATACGTTGAAAGCTGCAGAGAGCTGCAGACTGTTGATTCTCAGTGGGATCAGCAGAACTAGCGGGCCGCTTTTACATAAAAGATGAATCATTTCAGTTCATTGCTGTGTTAAAAATATCCAAAATATTGCTTTGTTGAGCATAAACAGCAGTGACTTTTTAGGGCACTGAATAACATTACTTTATTGTGATAATTAGTGCTCTGCGCCGACCCAGACATGTTCCACCCAGACGTTAAGCTATTCATAGTTTTGCTGTTATGAGCTGTTATTTCATGTCTTGGCAAAGTGAGAAGAACACTTACATATAAATACAATTAAAGTGTATACACTTGTAAGTAGAGCAGACTTGAATTTCTATTGTTGATAGGGAGTTTTCAAGTACATACGCTCAATTTGCGGGTCATAAATATAATTATTAATAAGTGCACTTGGACACAATTGAAGTTGATACAAATGCAGTTAGAAATATGGACAGGTATGTTGCTGAATCAATTGTAAAAATATCAATATACTTTAAGTTACCAGTTTATGAAGTACACCTTGGCAAAGCCAATGCTGTATCATACAACAACTTCATTCAACTTGAATTTTGAGGCAGTTATATTGTGTTTTATTTAAGTGTTTCTAATATTTAGTCTACCCTCATTGATATAAGCAGTCTTTCAATCAGCAATATCCTTCCTTCTGTACAACAGCTTCCTGGCACATTGTTTTGTCTTTCTTTTCTCACAAGGACAGAGTGAAACAACTGTGAAATGGACATTTTGGATGTGCGTTAGTGTGAATGACAGACAGAGAAAAAGACCAAGGCGGTCATACTAATATGAGATGAGTAACACGTACGCCGACCAGCCGCACTACAGGCTACAAAAAATGTGATGCACAAATAAAAGTCGGGGAGTAAATGGAAAAGAAATTATGTCAAACAGCGAGTTGGAATACGTGCAGAGCGACAACAGTCTGATCAGTCTATCACTGTGCATAGCCAGAGGTGTTCTTTTTTAATGTTGACTGCCAACTATCCCACTCTGCCTCACTGACTGCTTCTCGCTGCCTCTGCAAAAATGATTTAACATAATGAAAACTACAAATGATTTACTGTCTAGGAGGGAAGGGGGTGAAGAAGAGCGATATAGACAGAAGGAGGCTGAGCCAGCACTCAGAACTCCTTAAGCACTAATAACTAGTTAACAGCAATCCTCTTTTTCCTTCAAACCTTGAGCCTCTTTCCAAACCAAACTCTTTCTATTAGCTTTTCTCTTGAATCTTTTCCGAGTCTGCCCATTTATCTTTCTTGTGATAAAAACTTTCTTTCGAGTTGCACCCATTGATTTTGTGAGAGTGCCCTCAGATTTCCTACCAGGTCATGACAGTTCACTCAACTGTAAAGTTCAATTTTCAATTTCCACCCGTACTGTAACACCACAGCTGCTGACCATTGACCGTTCCGGACCTCATCTGTCTGACTGTTAGTGGTTAGAGACTGTAGTTCTAAAACAATAAACCAGGATCCATCCATCATTTACAGGGTCACAAGGGCCTGGAGCCGATCCCAGCCGACATCGGGCGAGAGGTGGGGTACACCCTGGACAGGTTGCCAAGCAATCACAGCGCTGGCACAGACAACCATTCACGCTCATATTCACACCTACGGGCAATTTGGTGTCAGCAAACACACCTAACCTGCATTTCTTTGGACGCTAACACAGAGATAACATGCAAACTCCACACAGAAGGGCCTAAGCCGGCCGGCCGGCAGGTTCGAACCCAAAACCTCTTGCTCCGACCAACTGCTGAACAAACAAACAGCGCAAAACAGCAGGATGTATGTTGCAAGGAACATTTTTCTATTTCTGATCCAAATGTTTGTCTTTTATTGCTACTTGTGTTAATAGTTTTGACCGTCATGGCTGTGATTAGACTGTATACACCCTTTTTTTTTTCGGTCAATATGGCGACACTTGTTGCCAACAACCAGATAAGTTTACAAAAAAAAAAAAACTGTTGCTGATGGCCCATTTTATTGTATAATACCGCGTCTGACTGGTGACTGCCAAGTGCATCCGCAGATTATTAGCCATGTTTCCATTAAATTGTCTAGTGAATTTTAAGCAACCTTTTGAATTGTTGAAAAAAACAAATGTAAATGAATTAGATGCGTTTCCATCAACTGGTTTGGAGCGAATAAACTCAGCTATTTTGGTCAGTAGTTGGCACTATAGGCTACGCACGGCTGTAATCCACCAGTAAACAGAGTTGAAGAAGAAGTAGAGGCTGTGAACCGGAAAATAAAACAAGTCAAATCTAAACTGTCAAAAATTGGCATCACAGAAAATATTTTACAGCACTTTGGAGAAGTATGCTTTTTAATGTATTGGTGTGATTTTAGACAGTTGTGTGCATCTTAATTCCTTCCTTTTTCATTCACTCGTTATCTATTTGCACATTATTTGCATAATTATCAAGGCAGATTTATGGATTTCTTTTTTTTTTCGCAATTCACTTTCACAACGGTACTCTAGCTTCACCCAAATATCCCTTCAGAGTAAAACGAAGCACGTCCACACAAACATGCAGACAAGTTCCGGTAGTGGACAGAATGTATTTATACACACAAAGAGGTTTTCACTTGTGGATCAATCAACAGCAGCACTCGATCTGAACTCACAATGTGAGAAAGTGGACCTGGTCAATACGAGCCTTTTTCATTCTAGGGAAGTGACAAGGACACACACACACATACACGCGTACGCGTACACACACACACACACACACACACACACACACACACACACACACAAACACACACACCCCTACCTTCACTCATATTTCCTCTCATTCAGCTACAGTGATTTGATTGAATGCTTAGCGTTGGTGAAGTGTAAACCAGCAGCTGTGTCAAAAACAGATTTCGAGTGCATCATCACGCTGTATGAGAACACATTCACACCTTCTGACTAAAAGTCTATAGTCAAACCCCGTTAGTAGCACAGCAAGGCTACAACACTCACATCCACAATGAAAACAGAATTATTGTTATCCTCATATCCTTACCAGGTGAGTAAATCTCCAAAGGCTATCTGCCACACTGGCGGGTAAATGTTTGAGCCAAAATAGTCACATAATAAAAAAACTATGCCGAGTCTCTCGTCTCTCTACGGCGTTTTACTGTCATTTACAGGTGCGCTGCTTCTGTCATCTGCTGTCTGTGTCCGAGTTTGACACTGCCAGATGTGTTATTACGCGCGCCTAAAAAGTGCC
Organism: Sebastes umbrosus; assembly: GCF_015220745.1. NCBI lineage: Eukaryota > Metazoa > Chordata > Actinopteri > Perciformes > Sebastidae > Sebastes > Sebastes umbrosus. Next base: position 3,079,905 of record NC_051271.1, read on the forward strand.
GCAAAACTGAATGTCTCACTGTTTACCGTACGTGACATGAGCTACTCCACTGTTGTGCTGCTAGCTACCGGTAAGCTAATTAGCTATTACAGTATGTGGCGATATTAACAAGGAGTAAGCCAACCTTTAAAAGGAAAACCCACCAACGAAGAAGAAGACAGAGCACAGACAAAAGGAGGCTTCTTCTTTAAGTTTGTATTCAACATAATACGTTAATATCTCAATGAAATGTACTGAAACAAATGTATATATACAGGCTGGTCTCATACACCGTTCGTAGCTATACCTACAAAAAGTAATGCCCTGTAATTTGTATATATCCCACAAAATTAACCAGGAAGTAATTAAGTATGAAGAGCAGCAAACGCCGCATAGGGAGGAGGTCGGGGTGGATGGATGGGTAAAAAAGTACCAGATTTTCGCCCAGGAGGCCGGCGTTTGTGTCCCGTGTGAAGTCAACGTTGATTTGTCACATAACTTACATACTGAAGTTACGACACTTAGTAAGTATTTTAACCCAAACTACGATCTTTTCCTAAACCTATACAAGCATTTTTGTTGCCTAAGCCTAACTGAGTAGTTTCCTATGAAGAAAGAATTGTATTTTGAAAACACTGTATGCATGTAACGAGCGGAAATTGACACGTATTGCTTGAAAAAAAATAACGTATAACTTTTCGTAAGCTTTCTTACAAACTGTTGTATGAGGATGCGTTGATATGTGACACAAAAAACCTGGCCGGTTAAAAATATGCTGAGCCGGTGAGTCAGAAAAGTTATTTTTGGACACTGTTTGTCAGATTTAACTGTTCGCAACTCAGACTGAGCCTGCTAACTCTTATCTGTGCTAGTGCATTTTAGCACGCTATGCTACCAGTGAGCTCAAAATACAGCAGAGGCTGAAGGGAATCTATTGGTAGATATATCCTGTCATAATCTGAAGTTTGAAGTGCATTATGTTGACCGATTGGTGGAACTAGATGACGCCAATCAATAGATTTCATCCTTATGGCACTGTAGCTGACTGGCATCACTGTTCCTATAGGGCCAGGCTGCTAGTGTAAACTAAAAACAGTTGGCTGCCATTACAGTGGTAGAAAAGTCAAAAAACATTGTCTATTTTCTGTTTGCATTAGCGATTAGCACAACATCCCGCAGTTCGCAAAACAGCAGTAGAGAACAACAAAATAGCAGTAAACGTCTCAAACAGTAAACCACTAATAGCACTTGTGCTTTAGAGATTTGATATAAGAAAACAGGGATTTAAAGCTCGCCACACTTATTGTTTTGCAGCAAGTGTTGCCTTTAAGTTTATTCTTATTATGTACATGAGAATTATCCAGATGGAGAACTCTCTGTTGGGATCTTTGTCTTTGCTCTGTCACATTTTCCCCATTTTTTTAGGGCGATGGCATCATAAAATATGACAACAGACATTCAAAGCTCCATTCAAAAACCTCAATAGAAGGACATTATTTTGCGAGATCAATATCTATTGATCACATGAGCATCCAAAATTGGCAGAAATCAAAACGGATGAAGAAAAACTAAACGCTGCACTACAAAATACAAAAGTCTGGGATTCGGTGTGAAAGGGCTCGTAGAGATAGATGGGTTTGAACGTTTAAATTGACGTGTGATTTAATAGCACAAATTATTTCCGTTTGGTCTGAAAAACCTTTATGTGTCATCACCCCAACTGCACCAAAGGATTGCAACAGATCCTGTGTTTGTTCCTGGCAGTCGGTCACGACAGATGAGCTTATATCTAGTGGAGGAAATTATACTGAATTCATTTGTGAGCTTGTAACAAAGACAGAGACAGAGACAGCAGGACAGAGAAAGACTGAATTAAAGACAGAGGGTCAAATATCAGACAAAGCCAGAGTGTTTTTTGTCTGACTTAAGAGATTTTCCTGAAGAAGACTTTTCACTTAGACCTGAATGGATGGCTTGCCTATTAAGCAACTCTCCAGCATTTTATTCCTCCTCTCTCTCTATTTTTTTCTGCCTCTTTCTCTCTGGTTGCTTATAAATTAATGTCAGGCCAAACCACAAGCTGATGTGACGTCTACTTAATGGAAAGGTAAGAAGAGCAGGACGTCTCCAAAAGGAACGTTAATTTCAATCTCGTTCTTTTTTCCCCGTCACTGGAATCACTTCTGTCAGCTGGCTTCATCCCGGAGACGAAATGCTGTCCCTCATTTATGGGCCAAATCTTGGCTTTTCCATACACATGCTCACGATATTGGAAAAACTGACCATTGCGATATATATATTTTTTCTCCGATGCGGTTATTGGATGAACCATCTGTCAATCAAACTCTTGCCGAAGCCAGTCGGGAGAAGAGCGAAATATCTTTTCTATCTAGAACAGCAGTTCCTTGCTCTTCTTTCAATAAAGAAATACACTCCAGTTCTGATAGAACTGATGTTATTGGAGCATCTGCGCTAACCTCTTCAGGAGCCGCCATTGTTGTTTAGAACAAACAGTCGCCTCTCCGTGACGTGTCACACACGCCTAAGCCACACTCGTAGCTGTCGGTAGCTCCTCACAGGACGCTGATTGGTTCCAAACGCATAACTGGAAGCCTGACTGGATGGATTTTTGTGTGATATTGTGATATTGTGATATTGTGATATCGCGAGAATTCAGCTCTATACCCTTAAAGTAGGACATGTAACAGGTGGCCTAAAAAAAATCATTTGCCTCTGGTGTCCATCCGGTGTCCTCCGGTGCTCCTAACGGCATCTGCAAGATTTCACAGACCGGAGGAAAACAAGCAGTCAGAGCTGATCTGAGGTCTGCTGTCCAGCTGCTGTGTATGAGAGCCGGCTGTCAATCACTCACAAAATCTGACCAAACGGTCAAACTAGGCAACGCTGATCAAATATTAATCAATATTCTGTTACGTTAATGCCTATTTCTCTCCTCAAATGTCAATAATAACGCTATCTCTCTCTCTGAAATGACCTGTGATTGGTCAAAGTCTCCCTTCACGGGCTAGATGTTATAAAGCCTGAAAACAGAGCCATGAGGAGGTGCAGAAATCTAGTTATCTCTCAAAACACTTGAATTACAATATGCTGAAAGGTTATTATGGAGTTTTTGCCCAATGATGCCAAAAATATACTGCCTACTGACGCTTTAAACACTGTCTATTTAAAGTCTCACTTTTTGTCTCTTTCCATGTTTCTACTACACATCTTTGTCTTTCCGTCAGTATAACTTTCTTCCTCTTTATGGTTTCTCTCCATCCTTTTGTCTCCTTCTCACTGCCTCTCACTTTCCCTTTATTTGTCCGTCTCTGCTGTTTCCTTTCTCATCTTCCCCTACATCTCTGCTTCATTGAATTCCAGTCAGTCAGTCATATCTCTGCTTTTTCTACGCACACTCTCTTACTCTTTTTAACTTGGCGGTGTTACTACTGACAGATATCTAAACTCTGTGTTTGGGGAGTTTTGAGTGTGAGTCACACATGACCTCACTGTAAGTGTTGCTCTGAAGAAGCTTGATAAGCAGTGTCTGCTGAATTTAGGAGCCGAGCAAACGCAGGGTACCGCCTTCTACTGTAATCTAAACTGTCATTTCTTATATAGGCAGAGCTACAATGTCTGTGTGTACACTGGTGTGATAGAACACACAAACACTACTCAAACATATGAAGACATGAGTCCTACAGACAGTCCTACATAACCTAGCGTAGAGCAAACCGCTTCAGCCTCTAAAACAAACCTTTAACACCTACAGTACTGAATGACACACACAACCGACACCAGATCACCTTCCTCACAGTGGATTCAGGTTCTTACAGGGAACCCACCAACCCTTTCTAGATCAATGCATCATCTCTAGTTGTGCTTCGAGCATCGCAAGGTAAAGGTTCACAATAACAGGAGCCTTACTCCATCCAGTATGTCACAATGTTACCTGTTTAATATGAGGGAATAAAAGACTACTTGCAAGCGAATGTTTGGGTTGTCGTTTTAGAATAAAACATGTGGGGACATTTTTTTTTTTTAAGAAATGGTGCAACACAAAATGTGCAATGTTGTTCTCAATGACCCTGAAATGGGACAGATCTCAAGAAACATTTCTCTACATGTAACTTCACTCAGATTTCTATAGAATAAAGGTATAAAGTTTATTTCAATAACCACAACCTCCCTCGTGGCTCGGCAAATCTCAATTGCGCTTTATTTTATGCAAAACTGACCTTCGCAAATCTTATGACATTAGTAAATCCAGTAGATTACATAATCAACCTCTCTTTAACGTTTCTATACGCAGACGATCAGCTGCTTTACACATGAAACAACAGATACAAGAGGAGGATTTAAACGTAAAAAGTAATCTAGCCCTTCATGGTATGTATACGTGTAACTATCTGGACTTGGATCCAGCCTGTCGTGCACACACATCCAAACATCCAACAGCCAGGGTTTGTGTCAATTCACAGCTGAATCCATCACCTACTACTGGAGAGAAAGCTATATCATTTTCGAGAGAAATGATGATGATTCTTTATAGCCTAGAAATGGGAGAATGCTGATTGATTAAATGCTGATGGATTAAGATATTAAACAGCACTTTTTGGAGATAATCCACAAACTCTAACTACCATCATGGACAGTATATAAAGGATATGGGCTGGTGACCATGTGGATGCACCAGCTGCGAGGAAACGTCGTCTGCTTGAGGCAGAAGAAGATCACAGGTGTCAGCTCAGGGTAGGGCACAACCAACACACTGGTATCGCTGCTGTCATCGCCATCATCATCATCTTCATCATCATCATCCCCCTCGCACTCCACCTCCTCCTTCTCAATCCTTTCTTCATGAATAATCCCTTCCTCCTCTATTTCCTCCTCTTCCTCCTCCGTTTTCTTGGGACACGGGAGGCGGTACGGGGAGGGCCCGCGGGGGGAGGAGGAAGCGACGGCATCATGGCTGTCACCCCTGGCGATGGCTGTTGTTACCCTGGAGATTGTTGCCGCTGACGGTGTTGTTGCTGTTGTTGTTGCAACGCTGGGGCCCTCCTCCGCCTCGCTCGTCATGGCAACGCAAAAATCTGAGAGAAGGAGAGAAGATGCAGAGAGAGAAGAATATAAATTTACAAACCGCTTTATTGACCTCAGGTTGCAAATATATTCACAAAACAGCAGTTCATAGATCAGCATAAACAACACCGAGCTAACATTCCCCCAAACTATGGAGAGAAAACACCAAGCCAGGTTGGCCAAAGGTCATGGTTAAAGTTATGGAAAGATCACCGTCATAGTGAGAGTTGGTGCAGTAGGAGTGGAGTACAAACAATGGTCCTTCAAATGTCAAAAGTCACACACTGAAACACTGAAACACCAAGCCAGCATTTTGATATTCATCTGGAAACCATTTTGGAAAGTTCGGTTTTTAGTCTGTTTTTAGTTGAAATGTAAAGTAATGTAACGATTTTACTAATTTAACCGGATTAGTCTATGTACACGAATCAATACATTACATTTTGTGTCTATTTCACAAACTTCCGTGCGACTGGGCTGGCAATACTGGCATGTTAATTTGTAAATTTGCCCCTCAGAATTTTATGGTGTAAACGTAAAAAGAAAGGCAAAACGCCCTCACAAATCAAATCAGGTTTTGTGATAATCCAATCTCTTTCATTTGCACTTAAAGACAGTTAAACAAGGCACAAAGATGGCATGCATCATTTCTCAAGTATCTTTTTTTTTTTTTTAAAGTGTGATCACTGGAAGGAACTAGAGACGGAGGTAGAGAGGGAGTACAAAAGAGAGAAGGCAGCAAACTGCTGAAAGGTTGGAAAGAGAAGTGAAGGAGTAAGGGAAGAGAGTCAGAGGCTTAGTGTTGAGAGGAATCAATACTGTGTAGCTGGAGAGAGAATAGAAGGAGCAGGAGTCCTGATATGACTGAGTGGGACCTGCTGCCCATGGATTTCCAATGAGTGAGCCATAAAAGCTACTGAGAGCTCAAGTCAGTCAGAGACGAGAGCTTCCAGAGGTAGAGGAAGTAGGAAGTTACAGTATATGCAGGTTTGTTTTTATGACTACACAAAAGAAAGGAAGGAGATAAGACTGTTAATTTGTGTTTATTACACGGTCAATATGGAATCAGATTGTCAGTGGCCAAGGAAGTGCAGCATTACATCCTCACAACAGAGAGAAGAAAACCAACTAATTAGAGCAGAGATATCAGGGGAATATCTTGTCATCCTAACGATGAAAAGATAACGTTACTGTATGTTGCTAAATAAAAGCAGGGACTGAAAAAAAGGATTTCTTAATGCAAGAAATGTCAGCATCTGGCAGAGTAATCATCGAGTCATTGGTGAGATAACATAAAACTTTATTGAACCCTGCGGGGGAAATTAGGTTGTTGCAGCAGCAGAGTAATAGGATCCCTGCGAGGAAAAGAAAAAGATGGAAACAACTAGGACATAAAAACAAACAATGTGTGGAGTGGAAACAAAAACTAAATTAATACATATAAAACAGAATGTGAACAGTTTTATGCAACCTGCAGCATGTTGCCGACAATTAAAACAAGTTAACTGTTGATCAACAAGCCACTGCAAATTACAGTCCCGCTGTGCACGTTGTATTACTGTCAATCACTTCTACTTATTTCATTAAAGGAGATTTGACATCTTGGAAAATACGCTTATTCTAGCCGAGAGTTAGACGAGAAGTTTGATACCGTTCTCGGGTATAAAGGTGGAATCAGTCTTCTCATGTGACTGTCAGCAAGAAAGAAAATATGATTCTCTGAGTGAGTGACAATGTCTTTTTAGTGAGAGTTTTTGATCCTACTCAGCTGTAAACATGATTTTCTGGGAGAACATTTTAGTGATTGATGTATTAACTAGAATTGCACTCGGAGAGCGCAGACCTCCGCCAACACGTGACTTTAAAAACACCTCACAAAACTGGCAGTACCGTGAGGTGGGCGGCTTATTATTAACACGGTGTGTTTCCGTGTAACGTATCGGCGGATGCCTCTCTCATTCAGCAGCCTTGTTCTGTCTGTATAACGTTACATTACGTTGTCTGTCATCCCGTCATCTACCGCTTTTTTCTTTCTCACCGCGGACGGCCAGCAGCAGCTTCCGCACACACATCAACACACGTACCTCTCTGCTCTCAGAAGAAGGAGGCGTGGTCATGCGTCATCAGTTACACTGCGCATGTGTTATACCCTGTGGTCTTAATGCTCAGGCTGATCGGAAATTGTACCTACAATGGCCCTAAAACAGTGTCATACAAAGGCCACTAAAGGAAGGGAGGATTCTCATGTCCAGGTCACAAGCTGTATTTCAACAATACTTAAATAGCTATAATATGAAATTGCATGAGCAATAAATGTCAGATATGAATGTTTAACTCAGGAAGCCATTCAACACCAACCTGTTTAGTGTCACAGCCCTGCTTCAAGGCTAAGCAACAGCAGGTGTGTGATTACCTGCAGGCTGTGGACAGAAGACGGTGTTTGTGTTTTGTTTCCTTTGTTTTCAGAATGGGCCCCTGGGCCCCTGGGCAGACTGTCCTAAAACTTCTCCAAACAACACAAATGGTGCAATATGTAGCTAAACGGAGGATGACTGCCTGCGTAAACGGCTTTATGTCCAGAGGCTGCAAATCCAGCAGGTTAAGATGTCGAAGTGATCCAGACAGCAGAATGGCACAAAACAACTAGAGTACAACCAAAGTGCAACTGGGCAGCATTTTCCTATTAAAAAGATCTTTTCCTATTAACAATGCAAAGTGCAGGAGCCAGTGACACATCGCTGCTCATTAGAGCCAGTGGGGACAGACTATAGCTGCTGTTTACTTTCTGCAGCAACACATTGATTCGGCTTCACTGCTGTGTTCGCAGCTGTTGTGAATTGTTCTTTACAGACGGAGCAAGTAAAGTACTTTATATCGTGAATGTGTCCAGAAGTTCCAGACTTTGTTGGGGAGTTAATATTTACTCTCATTCCTAGTCTCTGCACTATCGATAAACTGCATAATGTGCCCATTTGCTGCCGTTTTACTCAGATTTTCTGCTGCCTATTCCCTGCACACTGGCTGGTGCATGACACAACGCCTGACAGTGATACTGAACAGACTACCAGCAGCCAATGAGACCCAATCAGGCGAAGAGGAGTGAGGTGATTTCGGCTGTCCCACCTTCACCGTTGAATGGACTCATGATGGAAATTACAGGCAAGATAACAGGTCATATCCATCAAGGTAGCAATAAAAATCATCATCAATCAGAATAATTGTAGGCATTTTCCAGTCTTTCTCAATCACCGTTAGAGTAAAATGACTGATATTTGAGTTTGAGTGGATGTTTCATCCATGCAGGTGATGGTCCAGTAGAAAGAAACTCACAGTAAGGCAGAAAAAAAAGAAGAACATTGGTCTCAGGTGGGATTCAATTCACATCCAATATTGTCGCCTATGTTTGTCCCGTAGTTCCAGAGGTGTTTGAATTAATTAATCTCCAATCAGCACTGAACCCAAAGCACAAGAAACGTAACGGTCAGTAAAGTTAACGATCAAATTCCCCAATCATTAACCCTGAGGTGAGGTTCACTAAAGACGTAATGCATGATGGGGCATGACTCCCATTAATCTGTCAGAGATAAAATAAGAACACAGGCTGATTTCAGCCTAAAAACAAAAGTCTAACAAAGAAGAAGTTAAATGCTACTCTGGTAGAACAAGTTTAGAGGAACAGGAGGAACAATGTCCCTTGATTATCAAAGCACAATCACGTCTCGTTGGTGCACGGCTGGTTTATTCAAAACAAAATGTCAACAGATTCCCAAAAGCCAAAGGCTATGCAAAAATATGTCATTATTAAATTATACAGAAGAAGAGAACACACACACACACATCAACATCACTGCCTGTGACCTGAAAAAAACTAATAATTAATTTAAAAGAACATCATAGTCTCCGTGCATGTCTACCACCTGGTTAAACAGAACTAATGATCCGTGTTACTGAATCACACTGTGGAATAATAGCTGTGATTTCACAAGGACAACAGACAGTCGCTGTTAAATGATGTTTTATTTTACCCCCTTTTTTTCCCCCCTAACAGCGTGAGCAGCCAATAAATCACACCTTATTGCAAAGGTGAGACAAAGTCATTGTTTTTCAAGTCACAAGTAATTATTAAAGAAGAGAGATTGCTTTGTCTATTCAACCGCAAGGCAAAAACTTGTTAGGAAAAAAGTCAGTATAGACAGGAAGGGAAATCCAGGCACTACAAAATATTAGAACAAGTTGCAAACGAGGGAGGGACTATATTAAAAATAATTTATTATTGTGGCTAAATCATTAAAAAAGCCAACATGTTTCGACCACTGTAGGTCTTCATAGGTAGGTTTGAAGCCCTGAAGAAGACCTACAGTGGTTAAAACACGTTGGCTTTTTACATGATTTATAATTAAACAATTGTCTTGTTTTGTGCCTGGATTGCCTTCCTGTCACAAATATCTACATTCTAAGGTTTAAGGGCTAAACAAGTCAATGTTCAGCAATTGTAAAGCTATTTAAATATTGTAATAACTAAGCAGTAAAGTACGAAGGCCCTGAGAGGCAAATCTGAAAAAAAAAAAATAATATCTAAATTGTTTTCTCTAAAACAGGTGAAACAATTCTAAACCCAAGGTACATACTGTATGTTGTGTGTTAGCAAGTTATGTAACATTATTGTCATGTCTTTCTTTTGGCTGGAAATGTATTTTATGTTTTTACTCCTATTTAGAACATGGGGTAGTGGTGCACTCTCCAGCCTCTTGTGGCCAAAATGAGTATTACAACAACAAACAAAAGATTTTTTTTTTTTTTTTTCTAACGTGCTAAAACTTTTTTGACTTTTTTTTTACCTGTTCTTACATCATAAACACAGGAGATAAATCAGACTTAGAAAATGATCCCTTTTCTTTCTCACTTCCATCTCTGGGTAAGGGAAAACTAACAACTAATGATTTATTTATTTATTTTTCTCGAAAGCATGATGCTTATTGAGTGCTTGTTCTTTTGTTGGTAAACCCTTGATTTACCGACCGCAACAAGCTCTACTTTTATGCCTGTAACGTGTTGGGTTGGTACTCAGCTAAAAGGCGATAAAACACCACAACCATATCCTCCATGGTGTTGTTAGTTCTGAGTGGTGGTTACAGTATATGTGATTAACGGCGTGTGTCAGACATGGATTGACCTTTACTGATTTCATGTCAGCCGCCGGCTCATATATCACACACACACACACACACACACGCACACACACCCACACACGCAAACACACACACACACACACAGAGAGAGAGAAGTCTGTAAAGTGAATTATTTCTCATAACAAAAATAATTTTCCTTCACATAGTTTTTATTTTTTTGTAATTTTAGCACCAATCAGGCTAATGCATAAGAGGTACAGTATGTACTGTATACTGCACACACACGGCTACTGCCAATGAGTGACTCAGTTAATTTGCTTAGTGTGTTGGTATTCCATAAACATATCAAATATTTCATAATAATAAATATACATGAGGGCCAAAGCAACGTTGGTCAACTTCTAGAATTAATTTCTTATTCACATGGACTGATGTATTTATTGGCCTGTAGAAAAACATTAATTCTTCAAGTTCAACTACTTTGAAAGTCCTGCAGAATAAGAGGTTCCTTTTCACAGATTTAAACAATGACAACTGAATGAGCCTTTAAGATCGGTAGACAAAAAAGTTAATATCGGTTTTAAAACTGCAATCTTTAAAAGTGTAAATATACTGTAAGCATGTTCAAACTACAGAACAGATGACATCTAATGCTGTGGTGAAATGTGACTGCACTGAGAGCATTTCCACCTGGTGCAACTTGACAAACCTGATCCGAACATCTGTTTCAAACCACAGCATTCCAACATACACATGACTGATTAATTACAATAATTGACAGATTTCAGCTTTGAAAGAACAATCCAGTATCACATTTTGATAAAGTCTGGGGGCTCGTCAGAGACAGAAGACAGAGAGTCTACCCCGCCTCTTAGGCTTGCCACAATAGTCGGTGTTACCGGTGTTACACGGTGTTCAGGCATACACCGATTACATTACTTGCCCAGCGCCCCAACTGTCATTTTGCTTTTTTTAATAGATAGATAGATACATAGTCGGATGACAGACGCTACTATTATAAACAGAAAGTGTCTGCTCCGTACAGAGACTCAGCTCAGAGTAGCAGGAGTCAGATTTCACACACTTATCAAGGGACGAGAGAGAGTTGACAGACAAGACGATGGCGGAGGATTTGGTGTCAAAGTGAAAAAGGAAAAGCATCTATATAGCAATATTTTGGATTTAAACCTGATCCTATAAGAGAACGTTATGAAGCAATCGCCGTGCGGAGGACGGAGTGCTCACAGCCGGTGTGCGCGTCACAGCCGGTGTGCGCGGCACAGCGGCGCTGGGTGGAAACCTGCGACCCCCACTGCGAAAGCTCGACCGGAGAGGTTAGACACACCGCCATCCGACGTCAAAGATCAAAGTAACCGCTCTACAGATATTCAGCGTCATCTTTTCTTGTAAAATATCCAGTGTAATCGGTAACACCGATGTTGTCACAAGATATTATTAACCGGTGGGAAAATGTCCTCACCGTCACATCCCTACTGCCTGTCTCCTCAGTTTGTCTCCAAACCCAAGCTGAAATAACCCCTGATGATGTCATCTGGATTATTCTCTCAGACATGACAAAGCAGAGGACGCTGCAACTATTTTCAAAGTTGTACTCTCCAGGCCTGGTAAACTGATTTTGATGTGTATCATTTGTGGAGTGGGCCTTTAAAATAATTGTTTGGACAGACAGTGTGTGGGGAAAAGGCTTTTCGGGTCAGTGTGTGCGTCATGTGACGAACCATCTGCACACTATCATTGGAAAAGCATCACAAACCCTCCAAAATAACTCATTCTATTTCTGTACCAGAATTTGATCCATTCAGTCCAATAACATTTTGAAAGTCTAGAAGAGCCTTATGATTAAATTATGCGTGTCCAGCCAAAGTCTTGGACACGCATGCTCTCCATCGGTTCGGATGGAAAGGGACTCTAGTGCGACTATGGGCCTAAAAACGTGGAAGTGTGAGGAGGCTTTTCCGGCGTATGTGCCGAGTGAGCCTTAGTATCCAGTTCTTCTTAATACGCCCATCATTCTATTCACATTCTGCTGCAGTTGGTGTAGTTACTCTCCCGAGAAAGACCTTTCCGAAACAGGATGCTTGAACGGTAAAACGCTGTATGAAATGGGTGGGTAAAAGCTGAATCTCCCTTATCGGTTGGCATACAAAATATGTTGAGGTGCTACGGGTTATTACCTTAAACTTATTTCTTGCCTCATTTCTGTGGATCTTCAATTCAGAAGGCAATCATTTTTTCTGCATCCGGCGCTGCTGAAAATTGAACTTCTCCTGGTCGGTTGCAACCTCAATTAGCCCAGCAGGAAGTCGTACATTCACCTCGCACTATTGAATCTGTATTTGGCCCCTAAAAGCTCATGTGCACCCGCTAAGCACCTCACAGCACAGCAGAGACTCAATGGGCTTGAGAAGATGAGATATATACAGCAAAGAGCTGATGGAGAAAGGGCAGAATATGAGAGGACTGGGCTCAAACACTCAGTCTGCGGTAGTTATAAGCATCTAAGGCTAACACCTAGCTAACTATGCTTGGCGATGATAGAAGATGCAAAGAAATGGCCACCCACATAACCACACACTGACATGCAGACACTTTAGCTAGCGGGTAGAGTGTCGGAAGCTAACCGCTAGCTAACTAGGCCCGGTGTTGATGTGTTTTGATGTGACACAGATCCTCATTAGCGAGCTCCAGACCGCGCTGAGGGCTTAATGGCCCGTGGCTCACTAAGACACACACACAGCCAGATAGAAATATTACCATACACAGACTCATCACAACCAAACTCAGGGAAACTGTAACACACGCTCGGGTAGACAGATGAGCATTAGCACGGTGAAACAGGCCATTAAGACTGAGCCTCATACCCACACAGCCTCAGACAAGCACACGGATCCAACTGCAGCCACCAAAAGTAAACATGGCAGGCTCTTAATGATGTTGGCCAACTCGGATGAAAGGCTTGGGCGGGCCCAGTAGAGCCCAGGTCTGCTCCCACTATCCCCCATTGACATTTGCTTCAGCTGACAACACAAACCGTTTGCTCATCGACTTTCCCACAGAGAAACAAACACCGACAAACGAGCGCTTATCCCCCGTTCATACCAAACATGCACACTTTCAACGGTCCACAAATTGATTTTTAAGCCACTGAAGAAGGAGCAGAGCAAGGGAGGAGCACTGACAGCCAGGGGTTCAATCAGAACCGGCCTATAGGCGTAGGCGGTATGGGCGAATGCTATTGGGCGCCATACATCCATGAGGGTGCCCTTAATGAGGGAAGAAAAAAAAAAGTATAACTTTTACTATTTTTACTATTTCAAGGCTATTATTTCTAAATATTACAAAAAAGGCCCATAACAACATAACTATGTACCCTATGAATAGGCCCAGTGAATGGCGTTCCTTGAGCACTTTTTGATGACATATTATACCTGCGCCGTGCTTTGACTCTGCAAGGCTCTGCGCTAGGACTGGGACGATACACCTATCTCCCGATTCGATATTATCACGATACTTGGGTGCAAATTCTATATGTATTGCGATTTTTAAGTATTGCGATTCAAAATTACGATTTAGTGTGATTTTTGTTACCTTTTTTAACACTAGACCATGGGGAAAAAGTTGAACCACACACTTCTAGGGACTTTTACTTTGGAAAATATCTAAATTAATACAGTAAAAATGTTTGATTTTCAGCATGTATATAGTCAGAGATGTCCTGAAGTCAAATATATCAGTCATTGTCATGTTTATTAATTTTTTTTTCCAGCAACCCAAAAATCTATGAATAAAGACATTTCCCTCACAAATTAGTGGTATTTTATTTTTAGTTTATAAGGGACATGTAATGTTTTATACTTCTGATGAATATAATCCAATCAATCTTATTTCTATAAATGTATTTTGTATTTACAGTTCCCTTTGTTAACACATTATTTTGAAAACCTGACGTAGTCACACCGGAAAACTGGATGTAGTCGGATCCACGCGGACCGTCCGCCGCTTTCTACTTTCTCGTTTTGGCTCGCTGCGGTTTGTTTTGGTTGACGGTTACGGCACAGATATGACGTCATGTTACTCAGATTACAACAATAAAAGCGATAACTTCCTTCTCTTCTACCTCCGCATGGATTCAAATGAAGCAAATATATTGACTCTGGCAATAAAATATCTATTTCTTAAAAAAAATAAATTGCAATACATGTGAATCGATTATTTTTCCCCCTACTCTGCAGCTTAATAGCTAATAAATAGCTAACGTTAACGTCAGTTACTCCCACCTCAAATAAATTAGGGAAAGTTGGAAAGACGATTTGGGTGTTTGGGGGTTAACCGACAACATCATTTTGAGAAAAAACTGTTTTTCTTCAAGCTTAATCTCAACGCTAAACTGTTTCTGTGTGAGTGTATGAACACAATGATTGGTGGTGGAATTGGATATACAAGAGGCACCAGCTAAAGCTTTGCGTAGGGCACTGGTCAGGGCTGGCTCTGGGTTCAATTCCCTGTGGAGCAAGGCACTAACATTCCCATAAGCATAATACAAAATAGAATAAATATATATTACCTGGTGTTTTGACTGCACCATTTCACCTCCTCTTTATTTAACAGTAACGAGAAGCTGGCAAAGAGCCTTAAAAAAGCCACATGAGATTATTTGAACTTGATTTGTGGTTGTCTAACTTCATTTGCTCTCCCACCCGTGTGAATAAGCACTTATTTCTTAGGTTCCTGACAGCTGATTTATCACTCTTGTTGAGGCTTGTATGTGAAGCCATTAATTATCCAAACCACATGAAGGTTGTAGCGCTATACAAATAGTTGTTGCTGGCGTAGTCAAGCACATTTCTCATGCCCAAAGGAAATCATTACTTGTTTACAAAATGTACACTCAAGTCCCATTTGAAGTCTGAAACGCTAAGTGCCAGTGTGCATCAATTGAAATACTCACTTTTTCCAGGCAATTTTCAACCTAATTAGGATCTATTTTGACTAAGAAATGAGTGTCAGTGAGAGACGCTGGAAATTGCTCGTTAATGCATTGTTTTTCAGACAGTAAGGCGCCATCATGTGAAAACTCAGCTCATATTTTCAAAATATTTAATTATTTCAATCTTAATTGGAAATCACTTAAAAAAACTATCCATCGATCCATCCATGCAACTGTCCCAGAGACCCAAATAAGCTGTGAGTGAAATCTAATACAGTGCACCACACCTGATAGGTCATGAGTCTCTGTAAAACACAATATAAAACGTTAATGGGATGCTTAAAATGGAGTTATTTGAAGTTATGATGTTGCTCGAGGCTGAATCGATACTTGGCTGGAGCTGCAAAAAGGGATGATGCAATTGGAGAATGAAGGATGGTTGAGCACATAATGGTTTGGGTTTAATGTGTATGGTTGGTGTGTCTTTGGTTCTACTTTTGGGCTGTTTTTCATCTTTGTGTTTATGTACCATAGATTGAACATAAAGATGAACGACGCGTCCCCACTTCCTATAGAAGTGAAGCCAAAATATCCCGGATACTGGTGCTGCCATCTTGCGCATTTGAGGTCATTTAGAGCCAGAGTCGGCGCATCAGTGATCCCGCCCGAACCAATCACGAGCCGAGCACGGCCGCAGCTTGTTAGAGAGAGAGAATCAAAGCTGCGAGTCATGATGTCACACCCTCTTTTTATAGCATTGAATAACTCATTAAAACCAAACTTATCAGAACAATGAACACTTGAACATACATCAGGGTGATGAGAGAAATGTGAACTTGACTTTTTAGTTTGGCCCATGTCCACAATCTGTTTTGCAAGGACACCATCACCGCATCCTGTGCATAGGGCCGCCCAAGACGATTGAAATTGGTTTAAAGACATACAGTGTGTTTTTGCCCCTATAGCAGAATGATTAGGTGTGGAGCAAGACCTTTCTTAAGTGCTGACACAGCACTGTGAAAGTAGGTCTGGCTATGCGACACTAAGGGTGTGGTTGTAGCCACTGCTAACCAGTAAAGCTGGGCATACACTGTACGATTTTAGCCCGTTTCTGGACCGAATTTTGAGCCGCACGACTCATTTTAGAGTCGGACCGAATTTCAGCTTCGTCGGGCGTCGTTTCCGTGCAGTGTACGGGGGGGACAGAGGACCGATTAGCCCCTCCCTTAAATTCATCCGGTCTGATGAATTTTGGTCGTCCGTCCACAGGCTCTCACACAGTTGAAGCAGAACCACGATTCCACAACGTCAGCGCTATTTTCTCCTCTTTTTACAGTAATTAGAGTGTAGCTATCAAGATAACAATGTAGGCTACAGTAGATATAGCTAGTAAAACGTAGCTAGCTTACCTACAACTCTCTATGCAAAATGGACAAGCCATACTGTCCACGTCCTTTTGCCACAGCGAGTCCATATAACGTTACACCGCTGCCTCTTTTTTTAGACGTTTCAGCAGACAGGATGGCACAGATGATGAAGACAGCACGTTTCTGCCTTGTTAGCTCTGCTAGCAAACACCCTTTACCTGCCTCGGAGCTTTCAAACCAATCTTTTGGTGCCGACCGTCAGTGTTTTTTTTCTACTTGACCCATACAGTGTGAACGCTCAGGTCGTGGCTGACCATCGGACCGTACAGTGTGAGCACATAAATCGTGAGCTTTGGCTTTACATCGCAAACGATGTCGTACAGTAAGAGTAGGAGTTACACAACAACATTTCTAAAATCCTACAGTGTATGCCCAGCTTTAAACTCAAAAGTCACAAGTGTTCTCCCTAAATCTCCCCATAGTCACTACCTCATGTTACAGGTCAGCTACAGTGTAGTTTGAACAACCTCAAATAAGACAGGAGGATTCCACATGGTATCATTCAAACTTCAGTCTTCCACTATAATTGTGATTGAAGTAAGAGTATAAACAACGCCTCATAATCCGGGCCCCCAGATAGATGTTTACAGGACATCTACTGGATTCCTCTAAAAGACAAATGGAACAGAGAACTATTTTACGTTGCAATAACTAACGAACTTTATTCCAGAGGAAAGATAGAGGCAACTAGGGGAAAGAAATCCTGATTCTAGAGACTGTAAAACGTCAAACACAGTACCCTTTAATACACAGAAAAGGCTCAATGACTTGTTAAAAGGAACAGTTTTTGCAAGACGCTAACAAAGCCCTCTGTGGTTTTACCACTCAGGAATAACTGGGAATCCAACAGCTCCTTCAAAGCTTTTCATTATAGCTGCTGACTGAAGGGATTTTCATTTTTCATACACCAAGAAACTTCTATTCACTTAGAAACATATAGCGTACATTGGTAAATTGGTACAATTGGTAAATTAGTAAACTTCTTTCATCCACAGATGCTGATCTCACTTGCACCGTTTGTGACTGAATTAGTGGCTGTGGGTGAGTATATCTGTTGCGGGTCATATCTCTTGTCAGCTAACTACAGTACGTCTCTATCCTGGATTCCACCTCGAGCCAGCTGGCTCCAGTCCATGAACTGCAATCAGCTCATCTCACCACTGATTCAGACAGAAGAGACGCTGCTGAGGTCTAAGTAGTTGTCTGGCTACAGTGGCTGTGCTGCTGGGAACCAATCATTGCTACATAAACACTTCTGTGCCGTCTCTGCCTCAGCAACATTTTCCTACTCAGATTAGAAGCACGTGTGATGGCCTCTGGGCTTGTGCTTTTCAGAGATTAAGTGCTACCAGTTAGGGCTTCGGTGATTCGCTCAAAGCATTTGGAGCGCATTGTTGATGCTTATGCTTGAGCTGCTGTGTGCAAGCATGTGTGCAGGTATGCCAACTCTGTAGGTGTTGATGAGCCTGCAGTTGGCAGGACTTTATCAAGCTACATGTGGTTTATGTGTGTGGCCACATTTTTGAACACTGTAGCATCAACAAGACTGTCTATGTGTCCATCTAGAAGGGAAAAAATGCTCACAGTGGTTGTGCAGGTAATGGGAGGAGGTCCAAATGAATATACATTTTGTTTGAAATGAAAATTAGAAAGCTATTGGCAAAAGCCTGGTAAGCTCCTCACTTTCCTCTACTGTCAACAATTCACGAGGTGTTACAACAAAACAAATGTATCCGTTCAAAGCGCATCTGAATAATGTACTTGAATTTGTTTACACCCATAGTTTGTCATTCGCCTCCAAGATCCTATTACAGTAAGTACTATACAGTGCACACATCATTCTACACATGGCAGCTTTAGTGCTGTAAACCCAGAGACCCAGAAAACCAACCATAGAATAATACATCCTGGCCCACAGTTTTCTGCAAATCATGTGTCTGTGGTGCTTTTATTAAACACAACTTATGGTCTTATAACTAGAATTGGACACGGGGCCTCTCTCAAACCAGTCGGCAGGAAAAAATTTTGGCATCGTACGTTTCTGCAAACCACGGATACGTTGAATGTCGTCGTTTCCAAACGAAAATATTATTCATAAATATGTTTCGTATCACGCTTGTAAAAAACATTGGTTAGGTTTAGGTAACAAAACTACCTGGTTAAGGTTAGAAAGATCATGGTTTGTGTTCAAATACTAACGTAACAACCATAACATAACAACCGTAACATAACAACCGTAAAGTAACAACCGTAACGCAACAACCGTAACGTAACAATAGTAACGTAACACCGTATAGAGGTAGCTAGCATAAATAAATAACAACTGCCCTTAGACTTTCTTACATAACGATGCATGACAAGTGTAACAACGTTACGTACAACAACGTTACGTACAACAACGTTACGTACAACAACGTTACGTACAACAACGTCACGTACAACAACGTCACGTACAACAACGTCACATACAACGTCACGTCACGTACAACAGCGTTACGTACAACAGCGTTACGTACAACAGCGTTACGTACAACAACGTACAATGCCGCCATTTTTTTCCTGGCGACCTGGCTGGGATTTCTTGATGGTAACAAAAACAGAAAATAACTACAGTGTCATTGTTTAAATTATTGTTGACAGGTGATTCAGTTAACATCGGTCTCCATCATGTTTTACCTTCTTCCTCTCTACAAGACAGGGCCACAAACGTATACATGGCTCGCCACAACCATTGATATGCAGTGAATCTGGGGCTTTTGGGACCGTTTTGGCTGCAGGGGACTTTTAGGGCGCCTGCAGGTCTTGGGCAGTTGCCTGCTCTGACTGCAGTGGATCTTTCTTGCTTATTTTCTTCTTCTTTCTACTGTATGTATTCATCCATCTGGTTTCAGTGTATTTTGGTGTAGTTATAACACCGATGTCTCAGATCTTTAGAGCTCCTTTTGTCTTCTAAAAAAACAATAAACCAGTTTAATTTCTGACCAAACTGTATGATCCAGATTACTACTATATGACATACGACATGACTGTGACACCAATCTTGCAAAACAGCGGGAACTATTAATCTGAAATATTGCACGGTAAATGAATTGTGACTGGAAAATGACACAAAACAGTTTCAATGAATTACTTCCAATTTTACTCAGTTAACAGTAACAGACTAGGCATGTGGAGCATTTTACAGCAGCATATTAGCATTGACATAAAACAAAGGTTTACTGTTTACATTTGTTTGGCTTTTATAATTGCACCTGCTTAATCCTTCTTTAACATTTGCTATTTCTCAGATGCCGTCTTCTCCTTCAACGTGCCACAATGTGCGGGTGGTATTAGAGATGACACTTAAACCTTAAAGTGAGCTGGCATTTTCATAAGCTGAGGAAATACCCTGGTGCTTCATACATGACAGCTAACTGAATTAGCCTTTAATTGATCCCATAAACCAGGTAGAGACAATGAAGAGGGCCAACAAGGGTTGAGCGGCAATTCATTTGTGGGGCTGATGTTATTCATCGCCACTGTATGAAGACGAGGATGACCAGAGGGAGGGAGAGATGGGAGTGAGAGAGAGAGAGAGAAAAAACTGAAGCCCACTGAAAAAGCAAGATATTATAAAGATGTTGTTATAAAGCATATGGCTCGTGCTTCCAAGCAATGTCAGCAGGTTTCAATTTGAAATGTGAAGCATTGCATCTATATGCATTCTATTCTGCCTAAATGTGTTTTACTAATGTGAAACACACACATTTAAACCTAATTGTAAGGAGATATTGTGTCTAAGATCACTATAGTTATCTTCTCTTCATCATCTATCTTATACGCACATCACATATAGGGTGCAAGGCAAGGAAAACTGCGTCCATGAAAAGATTAACGTCTGCACACTGACTCTAAACCACAAATCTATATAAATAGAGAACTTTTCAATCCCCAGTCAGACACGTCATATCGAATAGCTGAAAAAGATCCAACTAGGTTGGAGTGCAAAAATGTTTACGAAGACACCGAACACCACACAGACTGTTTTTTATACACATAATAAAACATTACTATTCAACATTATCTGCAAGCTGTTTTCATATCGAACATTCTCAATAATATATCAACGTATTACATTTACTTTGCCTCCAGAATATACGCTGCTGGAAACTAAAGCATACCTAACATGTTTATGGTAATAATCAGTCAACTCAAAGCAACGTTAGGGTTGGGGGAATACCATGGCCTTTGTTGAATATGGTTCGTGCCCCAGCTCCTGCTTAGTATTTGACCAAAACCAGTCTCTCTAAACCGATGCATGGAACAAAACCCAGTCTTCAAAGTGCTTCAATGCTTTGTCAGTTGTACGTCCACCACATAACCTTCTTCCAACTCCTCGCCTCACTCGTCGAGGTTTAAACTCAACCACTGAGTTTATTGCGGTCTGCATAGCCATTCTGCGCCCAACAAATGGTTATCTAAAACAATCTGCAAAAAGATAAGCACCAGAGATGCCCCATGTGTGTTCTTTCATGTCTCATGTTTCCCTTTTATACATAAAAAGGGAAATACATACATAGTGGCCTGCAAGATAGACACACATACGCTTGCAGACACTTGTACACATTATTATTTCACACTTCAGACGATTGTGTGTCAGTACATTACTGCTCATACCCCAGTTTCTTATTGTTTACTCTGACAATGCTGCTCTACTTCTGCTGCACCTCACATCCTTACAGCTGCTGTGCAGTTGAAGTGAAGTGGAGCAGATAGCATCAAGAACAGAAATCAATGACGGGTCTTTCCAAACCAACTCACTCATTCTTGATGCATCACACACTGAGACAAAACAGTCTATGCATTTCTTGCTCTCCTTTTTTCACATTCAATCTTTCTCTTTCACAGACTTCCTTTCTGTACACACACACAAACACAAACACACACACACACACACTCACACACAACCAGGAATCCAATTCGCCACGGCACGCTGCACACCAAACACATGCCATCTTGCTGTAACTCTCCTTATCCCCCATCTCATATATAGTGCAACCAGCAGTGCACATACACTTTCCTACAAGTCCTCAATTATAAATCAGCAAATGCCCACAAACACCTAAAGTCTATCCCACGCTGAAAACAAAGTCATCATAACCTGGTTAGGATCGCTTGTATACACACAACACAAATTCATTGGAAAATGTGGTAACACTAGACATACTACTATACTATCTATACTACATAGACATGATTTATGAGTCTGTTTTTCAGTAGCATTAGTCATGTTGTAATCAACCACTCCATTCACAATGGGTAGTATACCTTATTAATCAGGTATTGGTCATGACCAGTCCACATTATATAGGCCTACAGTTTCTCTGTTATTGCTACTGCAAGATTCAGTGTGTCCACCACCAGTCATTCATTCAGTCAAGGTAGGCTGTTGATTCAAGTTTTTAGTTTTAGTGCCACATACATAAGGTTGGAGATCTCCTCCTAGACGTTGATGGCAGCTCCATCTGCCCATCCTCTGAGGTACGCAATCCAGGCATCACCCTGGAATCCACCCTTTCATTTCAGTCACACATCAAATCCGTCACAAAATCCACCTTCTACCACCTCAAAAACATTTCTCGACTCTGGCTATCACTCTCCGACTCTGTGGAAGACACCCTTATCCACGCCTTCATCACCTCATGTCTGGACTACTGTAATAAAGTCCTGTCCGGGGTACCCAGCAAAGCCCTGGATAGGCTCCAGTATGTCCAAAACTCAGCTGCCTGGGTTCTCACCCGCACTATGTCCTGGCAGCACATCACCCCTACACTGCTCCATCTTCACCTATAAACTCCTCCTTCTCACATACAAATCCCTCCATGCCCTTGCCCCTCAGTATCTAACCAACCTTCTCCACCCCTATTCCATTCCGGAAACTACGATCTTCTGACACTGGTCTGCTCTCCACCCCCCACACCAGGCTGTGAACTTTCAGCGACAGAGCCTTCAGCGTTGCTGCCCCCGCCCTTTGGAACTCTCTCCCTCCTGAAATCAGAAATGCTTCATCCCTGGACACTTTCAAAAAGCACCTGAAGCATCACCTGTTCATCAAGGCCTCTGACCTCTAACTCTTCCTACACATCACTCGTTTTAATAACCTGGCTACAGTTTTTCCTCTATTTTATTTATCATTATGATTTTGTGTGCCCTCTTTGGAAAGCGTCCTTGAGTTTCTTGAAAGGTGCTATATAAGTCCAATTTATTATAATATTATTGTAAAATGTTTTCACATAGTGTTGCATACAGATTTTAAATTTGGGAAAATCAAAGCACTGGTATCATATCGGCTCTTGTAGTGACACATACACTGAATTGAGGTATCTGAATTGGAGTTAGGAGAGTGAGGTTTACGAACATGAGAAGCATGTATTCCTTATGTGATATATATATATATATATATATAGTTGATATACTGCAAGTAATTGCATAAAACACCAGAACATTTTGTAAGCAAATGTCATCAGTGTGTCTTCAACAGTGGTGCAGCATGAGAGTTGTAAAATGAGTTTCAGAAAATTTTTATTTATTCATTTGATAGATACTTTTGCCAAAAGCAACTTACGATAGGTGCATTCGATTTTCGTAGGAAACGTGAGCTAGATGCTGTCAAAAATCGTAAGTGCATGTGCATCCCTCCCAAACACACAACTAAGACCCCCTTTATACCTGGCATTAAAATGTGTTTTGAGTGAGCAGATTGCAATTGGTTAGTGTTTGACCACATGAAAATACAAGGGTAAATGCACCCAAAACGCATTGACGAACAGCCAAACCACCTCTGCAGGGTCAGGGACACATTAGGACCACATGCATTTTTTTCAATCGTCATACAACAACTTCGTGAGCGTAAATACGTAATCTTGTGCGAATGTTCCAAACCAGCAAGGAAGCAGCCGTTAGCCAGTTAGTGAGCTGAGCTACGAGCAAGAAAAACAGCAAGAAAGATTGTCAAGATAGATATTCAAGATGGAGTCAAGACGAGACCAAGTGTCTGCTTTCAATTTGGTCCAACAAAAGTATCCGAGTAAAACTTGGCAATTCATATTACAACCGAGCCATTTATGAAGCAATGGCTAAGCTAATGCAGACTTGCATTTTATTGCCAGGTGTAGAGGGGGAATGCAAGTACATTCAATGTAATAGTAACATGCAGGTGTAGTTTTATTTAAAACACAAAATAAGCTAAACATTAAGAAGGGTTTTTATTTCATCAAGTACCCAAAGAAACATATTTAGCACCACATCCAGTAGCAAACCACTGATTGAGATCAAAAAGAGACGAATGTGGAATCCAAACCCAAAAATCTCCCAAAGAGCTGTTAAGGTCCATCAGAAGGAAATGAGACCATTGTAGTGGTTTGAAAGTCCAGATAACAAAATTCATCACTGACCAAATTAGGCATATTGTAGAATTTTGAAACAATACGTTAATTATTGATAAAGCAAAACCTCAATTCAATCCCCCTCATCACTGCCATATCAAGAATGGACATTTTGTCTAATTACAGACACAGAGGGATTTTCCAAAACTCTTATCTACACAGTTCTATTTACTTTAATTTATACAATTCCCTGCAATATCTTATCTACAACCCAGCGGCCCTTTTTCATCCACTGTCTAATAATCTTCACACTTCACAACCACCCACCCCGCTCTCTGTAATTAACCTCCTCTGCTTCCCATTTGTGTCCCAACCTTTACCAACATGAGTGTGGCTGAGCTGAGTGCATCTGTGTGACACTGAGCCTCTATAAAACTGTTAGTCAACATTGGGCTGCATATAATTGGATTGTGCACGAGAACACACGCACAAACCTAAAAAATTCATATTGCAGTTCAGATCACCAAGCTATTATTGGCTTGCACTGTCAAGCAAAATAAATAAGCACAATGCCCATTATGACAAGTCGGTGTGTTGAACAACTCCCTTCAATTAAATGATATCACTGTCAAATAGCTTTGCAGACAGCTCGTGTCAAGTACCCATAAAAAAAAAAAAGTTTGCAAGGCATACTACTATTTCAATCATTGTTGCTAGGCAGTTACAGTGTTGTTGTGTTTATGTACAATTCCCAGACGCTGTACTCTCGTTTTGTCTATACCAGGGGACAGCAACCTTTACCACAAGAGCCATTTTACGCAAAAGAAACTGTCTGGAAACGCAAAACATTTGAGCATTGTGATGAAGGTAACACAGCTTATATAAATAGTATATTGTATATATAGTATAATGCAGTGATGGCCAAAGTGCTTGGCGGAGTATTAGGGCCACATTGAGGGAAAAAAAATCTGAGATTTCCAGAATAAAGTCAGAATAGTACGAGAAAAAAGGCCTAATATTACGAGAATAAATTCATAACTTTACGAGAAAGAAAAGTCGCAATATAACGAGAATAAAGTCATAACTTAACGAAAAAAAGGTGCATTACGAGAATACAGTCATAACTTTACGAGAAAAAAAATAACAGGTTAAATTACTACTTTATAATATTATGACTTTATTCTCGAAATCTCCGATTTTTTTATTTTTTCCTCAATGTGGCCCTAATACGCCGTCGTACCGTCGTCATTAGACCTACAACAATGATAAATAAAAATGAAAATGTAAACAAAAAACAGTTATTCATTTCCATTTTTGTAAAAATCCACAGCGAGCCACTGGAGAGGAGCTAAAGAGCACCATGCAGCTCCGGAGCCGCAGGTTGCTGACCCCTGGCCTATACAAACATGCCGTCACTGTTCATATTAACTTATTAACTTCACAGTATTCCTTCTGTCTGTCCCAATCAAACTGCTGTTGCTGCTGCAGGAAGCATAAAACGCATCACTCCCTTTGTCCCAAATACACTATCAAACAGACTCTGGATGTTTAATCCAGCGTGTAGGAATAATTTGTATCAATAAATAGCTGACAAAGGGCAGCAAATGGACATTTATGTGAAAGATTTACATATTATTGCCTGAAATTAGTTTTTACAATGTTCTCAACCCACTCTCTTGCTCTCTTTATGGCTACTATAATTAACAGACTCATTCACCTCCAGCAGGTACCCTTCATTTAGTAATCCAGACATTATACAGCACAATGGTGTACTCTGACCGCCCTGGAGAGAGAAAAGGAGAAGCGTCTGAAAGCTGCAGTGAGATGAATAAAGAAAGAGCTAAAGAGCAGGAAGACAGGGAAACTGAGAGACAGAGGGAGGACGGAGGAGACCAGAAGGGGGGAAACAGTGTGAAGGGGAGAAAAGCTGTCTTGTCAAATCGGGGGTGTAGTGAAATGGTAAACGCAACAGGAAGCTGACGTAAGAACCAGTCTGCTCAGAGTCTAACAGGGGGCGAGCAGTGGGGCTTCCACAATAACAGAGGACTGCGGCGAACGGGGTGACTGGTTGAGAGCCTGATGAATTATTCAGCTCCTCGTTCAACTTTTCAACAGCACTGTTTTAGCCTGTCTGTGTCCTCTTTTGGCTGGGACAGGTAGCTGGATGTGTGTGTGTGTGGCGAGACATTTTTTATTCAAGTTTCTAACCTGGAATAAACAGTCCTGTGTTTGTGTTCTCTCCAACGCCGGCGGCTCACCCCCCGGGGCCGTCTTTCAGCGCCTCAAGCAGACAGACTATTTTCACTGATTCAGTCGTCTGGTAATAACAGAGGACTGGCAGGTCAAAACAAATGGTCATCTTGACTTACTGAGTCCATTAAAGATAATGGGAGTAAGGGAGGGAGGATTAGAGTGGAACAGGGCAAGAGGGGAACAGATTGAACTCAAGTGGAGAGAAAAAATGACAGAGGCAAAATGCTTTAGGAGAGAGAAATAGAAAGAATGGGTTTCAGTTCAAGGCATCCTGGATTTGTTTTATTTTTGCTCTTAAAGATTTACAGTAATAATATACTGAAAAAAACAAAGAGAAATGCACAATGACAATGCTGATGTATAGGGATGTCACAAGAAACAACACTTTGGTACCAAGTCGATGCCAAAACTCTGAAAACATGACGGTACGCGTTTTTCTACAGTATCGCAGGTACTGTAGGTATCGTTAAGGCTCGAAACTAACGGCGTCCAGTCAGCCCGGGATCGAAACAAAATGTGTGGGATGCAGTAAACTCACTGTTGACATGTCCAGCAGACGCACCCTAGTTTTTCACCAAATTCCATGGTAATCCACCCAGCTGTCGAGACATTTTACTCAAAACCACAAATATCACCCTCATGGTAGTACAAGAGGAAAAATCCAGGGATCATCAAAGTCACTAAGGTACATCATCTGGGGAACACAAATGTCTGTACAAAATGTGGTGCCAATCCACCTGTTAGATGTTGAGATATCTCATTGAATAAGTGAAAGCTTTGACCTGCTGGTGGCACAAGATACAAATTCAAAGGAATACCATAAT
Organism: Sebastes umbrosus; assembly: GCF_015220745.1. Lineage (NCBI taxonomy): Eukaryota > Metazoa > Chordata > Actinopteri > Perciformes > Sebastidae > Sebastes > Sebastes umbrosus. The sequence goes on from NC_051271.1 coordinate 3,106,911, forward strand.
CAGTATGCTTCATATCCTCTGGGGACCATGAATGTCTGTACAACATTTGGTAATGTAATAGTTTTTGAGACATTTTACATAAATCTTGATCAGCTGCCACACGTAACATATTTCAACATTAATGCTATTGTAGTTATTTTGTAAACTGGTTTGATACAGAGACGGGAACAAAATATTATTTTTGGCCTGAGTGGAAAATAATTGTATTTAAGTTTCACAGAGAGCAGCACTTTCAGCGAAGGTCCATTAAGCAGAAGTATTTCTTGGATGGTTTGGAGTTCAGTGGGCGCATGTGATAGTTAGATATAAATAGGCTTTTAGAACTTTAATGCAGTGGATTAGAAATCCAAAAGGAGTAAAAGGATATGGAAGAATGACTTATATTACACAAAACACTAGGAATGCACTCTCCCGATACCTCAACTCTGGACATCTTCCAATACCAAGTTCCGTCTTTTTTACCAAATTTACAATCTGTACACCAGACTGAGACTGTAATTATATTTATGTGCGGTAACATGAGGCCTGGGATTGCTGTGGAAGTCAAACTGAGTCTGAGGCCCGCCATGACTACATGAATGAATGTACTGATCGGAGAAACGGATTTGTTTAAACGGCACTGATCACTCATTTCATGACAGAAAATCGAGACATATGGTTGAGTCCAAGAACCAGAGAGCTCTAAGGACAGAATAGTCAGACGGCCTTCAGATGGCCAACAGACATTAGTTTCACAGATAACATTGTAGTGGGTTGAATACAGAACAGTTGCGGAAGAGGATGGGCAAAGTCTGGCCTGTTGACGGCTCGAGAGCAAAGTTCACAGGAAGTATGATATGTGCAGCAAATATTCACGGTTCACAACTCAGGGCTCAAGAGACGACATCATTTGGAAACTCAAAGGTTTGGCTGATGGCGGTGCCAGAGCAATGATTATGAGCGTCACCATAATCAATGGGCTTCTACCTCTCGGGGGCATAAATGTTCACAGCATGTCACATTTTTACAAACATGAAGCCAATAGTTTGAGATATGTTGGTCACAGACAAACAAAAACAAATGAGTGTGTGAAAGTGATTACAAAAGTATAATATTAAGGCTTTAACCACACCTGACCTGTTTGTTGAGGTTTAAATGAACTGCCCCAGGACTCTACATTAATGCCTTTGTGCTTGCCCGGGACAAGTAAACTCTGTCCCATCAGGCAGGGTGAAAAATAAATGCGATCTTTATCAGAGATGCCGATCGTTATCGGCCAATATTCAGTAAAACATGTGCGATAGGGGGATCGTAATTAATGCTTTCTGGTCACCAATGCCTGATAATTCTACATTGTGAACAACAAATCCATGTTGAAATCAGCAAGAGGAGAGCTAGTTAACGTTAGCTGTTAGCACAGTCCTGCTTGGCTAAATAACGGAGCTAACCGCTAACGTTAACGGAGGTTGCATTACATTATGATGCATTCAAGCTCTGTTCAGTAAAAATGAGTATTAATTGAAGTTAAATCCTTACGTTAACTTGTGTTCAAATAAGGGCTGTCAATTGATTAATATATTTAATTGCAGTTAATCGCATGATTGTCCATGATTAATCGTGATTGAACGCAAATCAATAGCATTTTTTACCCGTTCAATATGTATCTTAAAGGGAGATTTGATGACAAACAAGACAGTTTTGATGAGTTTTATATTGTTTTTGTGGAGTTTAAATGAAGTGTGTTTTACAATGATCAGCGAGGTAAATTACTTTTTGCCCAGGCAACGTGCATCAGTGTTTCATATCTTTTTGAAATAGTACTTCTGGTGCTCCTTAAACAAGGATTAAAATGATGAAGGATCACTCAGTTCTCAACGATGGTACACAATGTGACAATTTGGGATAGATTGTGTGTTCAACTTTTGAAGAAAGGCCGATGCCACATTCTCTAAAATGAGCAGAGAAGATGAAAATGGATTTGCAAAGGCACACAATTTAAGGACTTGTAAATGCCTGTTGTGTTTGTGCAAATCCAGAAGTGCATTATGTGTTTATCGGTGTTTGCATCTCCATATGTGCACAACTGATGCTTCTTACTGTGTGTGTGTGTGTGTGTGGAGTATCATCAGTGTGGTTCTCAGTGTGTCCTCCATTAGTCTAGATGTGAGGGTGTGACAGTACCAGACCGCTAGGATCTATGGCTGGTAAAAATAGACTGTGAAGCAGCTGTAGCGCTCTGTAGGCTGGCACTAACACAATCTGTCTGTAGTCACACCATCGGTCTGCACGGCTGAGGGACAAAGGAAGCTATGTCCATAAATCACCCTTTTTACTTCCTGGGTTAAAGGATCCACAGATACTGTTAGGTGAAGTGTAAATATACACAACCTAGTTAGAGTGAGCGATACGTCACTGCCACTGACTGGGAGAACTGGGAGATGAGCAGTGTGTAACGGCTGCGATGTGTAGAGTCTGTTTAAAGCCGAGGTGCTCTCCGTGTTTCTGAAAATGTCAAGTCTCTAAAAATATACTCTCAGGCAAGTTAGCCTACTGGATATTTAATATATTTTAAGTGCACACATATTTGGCTTTATGGACACATCAGGAATAACCTCTGCTCTTGATTTAGAAGAAGGCAAACAAAATGGTTAAAGTAATATAACATTGTCATAGTGTTTGGCACAGAGCCTGACTAGTCTCAGGGAAGGAAAAGAAAATACCTGATTTGTTCCTTCAAATTAATTATTTGTACCTTCAAATTACTTAATTTGCTCCCATGGTGTAATAACGTGTGCCCCCTAATTACTCAATTGTACCCTCCATTGCCTAAAAGTCATATCATTAAATTCTTGCAGAGGTAGGAACTGAATTTAAAGGTTGTTTTGGGCTGGTTTAGTGAGTTAGAGGAGGTACAACCAGAGTGAAGCAGCTGCTTTAGTTTTAAAATGCACACAAATTGTTGATTTCAGTTGGATGTTGTTCCGGCTCTCATTGTTTACACTTTGTAGTCAGTTATATAATTGACTGTCCATCCATTTCTTTCTTTGTTGTGACATCATGCATCAAGCATCAAGCCAGGGATACATAACAACGTTCTTATTTTTACAGCTTCTAAAAGGTCCTTTGTAAGGTAAATATTTCAACTCAACGGTTTGAGATTTGGTGATATACATTTTAGTCTGACTACGCCTATAATGGCCTTTTTCCAGCTGTGTGAGTGGTGTGACGTTCCAGGGGAACATCTATTATGTCACAGATATATATCTACACAGACCACTGTTGACATTAGCCAGGTTTCCATCCAAGTGTATCACAAATTTTAACCAAATTTTGAGAAAAAATTGGCAAAAGAAAATGGGAATGAATGCTTGTTTCCATCAACTACTGTTATGTTATTATTAGGAGCTGGTTCATCTAGCACTAGGTAGCACCGATTCTCCAGTAGGAAAACCATTATACCACTGCAGAAGACAATGCATTCTCACTCCCAACTCCTAAACTTATGTTTTCACAGGAAGTTAGGTTTAGGCAACACAACCACTTAGTTAAGGTTATAAAATGGTCGTGGTTGATGTTAACCTCACTGACTAGCGAATCACCTGACTCACGGGACTGACGATATCGACGAGTCACGTGACTGAAGACGTTCACTTTTAGTTTCACACAGGACATGAACACCGGTCTGGTTGAAAGTCTTGTGTTTGTTTGACCCATCCACCACCCCTCCCTCCCAGCCGGCCTTAGCAGACTCTCACGCAATTAATTCCACGTCACTTGCTCCGCATCTCAAATAACGCCGCGGGTGGGTTGACATTGGAGTTAGTTGAAAGCCCGGTTCGTCACATACTGTTGCTAAAGGGTGCTCCCGTGCGTCAGTTTCCGATGCCAAGGGTCGCTGAAGAAACAGCAGTATTTGACGAGTTGGGAGTGAGAACAGGCTGCAGAGGAAGAGGGTGCAACAAGAGGATGTAATTAAAAGAGCGCCAGTCGAACCTCAAACGGTGAAAAACAAAGTACAAAACTGGATGTAAATATGAAATTTGTGTTAGTTTCATGTATTAATGTGAGGGAGGTTATGTCAAATCTGTGGAACGAAGAGGAGACTTCATGTACGTCATCATTTATTCACTAAATCTGTTTCCATTGCACTTTGTCGCATTTTGCTTTTATCGATACACCGACTTTTCCACCTCAGGCAAGCGTTTTAGCAATATTTCAAATTTTTCTCAAATTTTTGACACGTTGCTTCATGCGCTAATTTAAAATGTGCACAAAAACAGGTGGATGGAAACACAACTTTCAGTCAGAGAAAAAGAAGTCTAAATGGACGAAGCAAAATAAATGTATAAATAAATAAAACAGGACATGATAATGATTCATCTGCCAGCATTTGTGTTGAAATTAGTGATCTATTGATTGTTTAGCATTTTAATGTGATGCAAATTTATTCAAGAGAAATTATTATTCATTTGTTTTTTACAATTTGGCTTGCTTTTTGGGTCATTACACACATTTAACACATGCCATAGAATTCCATCTGTTAATTGCAAAAAGGAACAACATTAATTAGGGGATGTCAGGCTTTTAAATGACATGACATTCTTAATTTGCATCTTCCCCTGGCTACGGACAGAAAACTAATTTCCTTTTAAGAATTGTACATTTTCTGTTGTTTTTGGTTCATTATTAATATTCTGGTGGCTTCCTGGTGTAATTGGAGGTATTACTCAAAAGAGATAGGAGCCTGCAATCACAGTGGAAAAACAAACCGTTAACGTTGTGCAGATTATGTTTATTGGGGGCCAAATACAAGTAGATTAATACTTTAGCATTGATTATGTAAATGCATTTTGGTCTGAGATATAATTTGAGCTGTTAATGGAACCAATGGAAAGCAGAATGTATTATGGCCATAACTGTTTGTTTTCTCACCAGAAAAACAAACAGTCAATGTCATAAGTCAAAAGGTAACTTTTTGAATATCTACTTTAGTACTCTTTGGTTGATTGAGAAGTTTTGTCTGAAGATAGTCTGGTCCCATAACTAGCCATAATGAACACATGAGAGCTCAGATGCAAAGTAGATGTATAATAAAGAAAAGAATCTTCTATAAGACATCCACTATATGAAAAACAATCCACATTTATGAAATACAAGAGTTATATAACAAACAAATGACACTTGTTAAAGGGTTGTAGGTAGCTTAGGTTATTGGTTGACATAATGGGAACACTTCAACATAATGTCCTGCGGGTTTACAGAAAGCAACGTTTAGATGTAGCTGTTGTGTAATTACATGCATTTGTCCCACCATACCATACCAAAATTCGTGACAGAAATATAAGTTATTATTGATTTCTTCTTCTGCATTCTTCAGACACACACACACCAGTGACATCCACTTTTGATTTCAAAATATATTATAAGTAGGGGACGTTGCTAACACCTTACAGGTTTCTGTTGATTCATTGAGACTAATGAATCATAGTGGTGGGCATACAAATCAAATCGATTTTTTTAAATTAATTTTTTAATGCCAGAATCCATATATTTGCTTCATTTGAGTCTATGTGGAGGTAAAAAGAAGTTACCGCTTTTATGTTGTAGTCTGAGTAACGTGACGTCATATCCGTTCAGTATCCGTCAACCAAAACAAACCACAACGAGCCCAAACGACAAAGCAGAAAACGACGGAGGGTCAGCGTGGATACGACCTGCACCCTCACATTTTAAATCCAGCGTGGTAAACACTACACATCCAGTAAAGGACGGAAACACTTTGGGTTTCACACATTGCAGGAAAAGCAGAGCTAGACATCACGGCTAAAGCTGCATGCTAACTGTCACAGACAGGAAACGTTATCGTATCGCGGTAACGTGTGGTCGAGCCGGCCGTCGCTCTCATCTCCGTGGTCAAATGGGCCGACGCTACAACTGTAGAGCTCCCATACACTGACATTTATGTTAAATTCATTCAAACAGCCCCGATGGAGCTGACCATGGATGGATAAAGACAACGGAGCTGACGGGAGAGCTAGAGACGCACTTGGAGAAGTTAGAGGAAGTATACACGTGTGACTACGTCTGGTTTTCAAAATAAGGTGTTAACAAAGGGAACTGTATATGTACAAAATACATATATGGAAATAAGATTGATTGAATTATATTCACCAGAAGTATAAAACATTACATGTCCCTTATAAATTAAATAGAAAATACAATTAATTTATGAGGGAAATGTCTTTATTCTTTGATTTTTGGGTTGCTGGAAAAAATGTAATAAATAATTCCTGAAAATGAACTGATATATTTGACTTCATGACATCTCTGACTACATACATGCTGAAAATCAAATTAATTGTATTAATTTAGATAGTTTCCGAAGTAAAAGTCTTTAGAAGTGTATGATTCAACTTTTTCCCCGTGGTCTAGTGTTAAAAAAGCGAACAAAAATCACAATAAATCGTAATATTGAATCACAATACTTAGAAATTGCAATACATATTGAATCGGCACCAGTCATCATCAGTATCGTGATAGTATTGAATCGGGAGATAGGTCTATCTACCCAGCACTAATGAATCAACAGTGGCTCAGAAGGACATACCATGGAAGTAAAAGCATGCTTGATGAGGAAGGTCAGAGGGCAAAGTAAAAGGTGTGGAAGGTCAGGGACTGGGGTAAATCAGGAGGTGGTGGTGAGGTAAAGACTGGGTGTAGGAGAAGCTTGACAGGATGAGGAATGAAATGAAAGAGGATGAGATGGTGAGATTTGGGTACATATTAGAGAGAAAGACAGAGAGAGGGAGAAACAGAAAAAGAGTGAAAGACAGAGAGATAGAAAGAGAGAGAGAGAGAGAGAGGCGGGGGTGTGAGATGATGGATGGGAAGAAGAGGAGAGGGTGCGTGGGGGGGGTGATATGACAGATACCTCGTGAGTAACGGCAGGCCTGGGGCAAAATAACTCATCGCTAGAATTACACAGGAGGGTCCTGACTGTGTGAGTGTGTGTGTGTGTGAGTGTGTGTGTGTGTGTGTGCGTGTGTGTGCGTGTGCGTGTGTGTGTGTGTGTGTGTGTGTGAGTGAGTATGAATTACAGAAGCAGCAGAACATACTGTATATATGTGTGAGATGTGTGTCAGTGCAAGGAACCATGCAGAGAGAAGCAGCATCAGTCAGCAGAGGGAAAATAAAGAATGACAACCACACTCCTGAGAGAGAGAGACAGCGAGAGAGAGAGAGAGAGAGAGAGATGAGGAAGGAGAAGATAACTGGGCTGAGAAAAGTGAGGAAGAATGAAGATGAAGAGGCAAAGGGGGAGGCTAAACAACTGCGAAGAGATAAAGAGGTGTCCCAAGGTGAATCATAAAGAGAACGGAGAGGCACATTCACACACAGCTGAGCTCTGTGCAGACAGATAATGATGTATTGACATGACTGGCCTGTAGGTGAGATTCTCTGCACCTTTGCTACAGCGACTAATCCTTCAATACACTCAGACACACGGGGTCATCATACTACATCACTGGATTAAAGAGGGAGAGGGACGAGAGGGGGGGATAAGATAGGTGGCCACACGTGTGCACAAAGACGGAAAGGAAGGTGACAGGGACACAGTCATACTATCCTGAATGAAGGACAAAGATGTGAAGACTGCAGGCTGGAAAGAGTGGCAGTTTGGACGAAGCAGAAGACGATATTCGACGTGCATTACATTAGTTTGAATGTCTAATTTGACAAATGATGTTTACATAGAGAAACCTGATAGTTCAGCTCTCTGTGTGATTCTGACAGCATGCAGGTTTTTGATCGTCTGTGTTAGCAGCAAAAAAAAAAACATGTAATACTGTCTTCACATAAACGTTCACAAGCATATACATTGCTTGTTCATTGGCAACAATTGTGTAATTTAACAACATTTCCCTTTCCCCACCAGTTTACAACTTTGTGCAAAGCAGCATAAATCCCAGAGGCAACGGTCGCGGTTACTTGTTATGACGTAGCGTTGTTGAGTTGAGGTCCTCTCTCCGCTCTGTGTCTGTGAAGTTGTTACGATGCGGTGGTGCTTGTGCACGTGTGTGGGGGGGGCGTTGCCTTGGAAGGAGCCACGAGGCGATGCTACTTTCAAATTTTGCTAGCTTTCCAACATTGTCAACCCTATCTTTAACATGCAGCAGTATCCCAGTTCCAGCAGTTTATAGCAATTTGGGTTTTGCAAAAAGTGAATAAAGGCTTAATACGGGTGTGTGAAACCAGGATATGATGGTGCAGACCAGGATATGATGGTGCAGACCAGGATATGATGGTGCAGACCAGGATATGATGGTGCAGACCAGGTTACACAAAAAACAGGTTAGAAGTATATTCCAGGGAATTTGCACTGGTATCACAGAATCTGGCAAACACATGAGGACCTCAGCAAGAAATGGGTGAAGACAGGAAGGAGAAGAAGAGAGTCGTGCTAGTTGTCCAAAAAAATAAATAAATTGTTGACTGAAGTCGGAGTTGGACGGAAAGAATGTGGGTGAATATACACAAGAAGAAAGTAGGAGAGGAAGGAAGCGAGGAATACAAGAAAGAAACAAGACCGAGAGGACAGCTGGTGGGAGTAAAAGGACAGTCAGCCCGGGCAGTTAGACCTTCGTTAGGAGGCAAGGAAGAAAGAAAGGAGGCCAGGAAGCCAGACATGAGTCAGACAGGTGAGCAAATAGGAAGGAACGGGGCAAGAAAAGAAACAACAAGAAGTGAGACAAGACGGAAGCCACGTGATTGGGGGGGTCAATTAGTAAGGAAGGAGTCAGCCAGACAGGAAACTAGAGCATCATTACAGGAGAGAAGATGGCAGACTGAACGGCCACCATATTCATCATGAAGACATCGCCTCTCTCTATCTCTCTCTCTGTCTCTCTCTCTCTCCTACACCTGAATGGGCAGGATGAGTGATTGTCGCTCGCCCATGCAGTGCACGACAGTGTGTTAGTCAGCTCAGAGGGAATCTGTGCGGCTCTGTACTAACAGTGTTTATTAAAAAAAACACCCTGTTTGATATGAGGATTAGGATTCATGGCTCTATACACAGTTAAATAGGCTACACAGTGCTTAGGCGTAAAGTAAAGAGAGCAGTGCAGATAAATACACACTGAATGGCAGCAGAGGATTTGTGTTTCACAGCCTGGGAAGTATTGTAACACACACACACACACACACACACACACACACACACAGCTGCACATGAACACAAACCCACGCCCTCACATGCAGCGCTATAATCGTCCGTATCCCTTTATATTAGGCTCTGTCAAGACTTTTAGCCCTACAGCCCACACATAGGCAACATGCAAACACACACATGTATGAGCACACACGCACGCACGCACGCACGCACGCACGCACGCACGCACACACGCACACACACACACACACACACACACACAAATTGTGTAACATGCTGGTTTTATGTAAGTGTGTCACACACCCACTCCCTGGGAGTTGACAGTTTGCAGAGCACTGAGGTAAAGAAGAGGGAGAGAGAGAGAAATGGAGATGACAAGAGGGAGGTACAACAAAAGGGGAAGATGGAGAAATATAGTCTAACAGATCGGATTTCAACCGGCACCAGCATTTTTCTACAGTCAAACATGAGTTCTGGTGATCATCAGCTTCATTTGTTTGTTTTATCATGAATGCTTTGTGTGTTTTTTTAAGCTGCTGTTCAGACTGTGTAAGGAATAATGTTCCAATGAAACGGCTGTTAGAGCAGCTTTAGCTCCTGTGATAACGCAGAGGAAGAGAGAAATGTAATATGAGGGCGGGGGGGACGTATTCCAAGAGGGATTTGATGTCATTGCTAAAAAAGTGGCTGTGACAACAAGCACGCAGTGTCTGGAGAACAACAGCGAATCGAAGCTTAAACCACCCATGCATCCCTCACCGGCACACTGCTACATCAGGAGGTGGGTTAAGAGGAAAATGAATACATTTGTCCTAGAGAGTGTTATACCAAGGGGTGCCTAACCTCTTCAAACAAACTCTGGTGCAACGCCTATTTGGTTTCATTTAGACAGATGTGAAAGCCATCAATTGATCTTGCCAGTAATGCAAGTTTTGAAATACTCCTAAAAAACAACTTGCAATTTTTCAGTTTTACAGCTAGAGTGAAGATCCTGGCATCATATGAAACTACAAAACCTAATGAATCCATCAGTACCAACCATGTCATATTAGCTTGTTGAAAAGGAGGGTAAATAATGCTCCAATCTTACGGTAAATTTTGGCGAGGAAAAACTAGCATGGCCATTTTCAAAGGGGTCTCTTGACCTCTGACCTCCAGATATGTGACTGAAAATGGGTTCTATGGGTACCCACGAGTCTCCCCTTTACAGACATGCCCACTTTATGATAATCACATGCAGTTTGGCTCAAGTCATAGTCAAGTCAGCACACTGACACACTGACAGCTGTTGTTGCCTGTTGGGCTGCAGTTTGCCATGTTATGATTTGAGCATAATTGTTTATGCTAAATGCAGTACCTGTGAGGGTTTCTGGGCAATATCTGTCATTGTTTTGTGTTGTTCATTGATTTACAATAATAAATATATACATACATTTGCTTAAAGCAGCATATTTGTCCACTCCCATGTTGATAAGAGTATTAAATACTTGACAAATCTCCCTTTAAGGTACATTTTGAACAGCAATTAATTGCATTTAATGTGATTAATCGCGATTCAATATTTTAATTGATTGACAGCTCTACTTGTGATGTTTAGTTTTTACTGGACTTTTATTTGTCTTGAGCCTGACTCCTGACTTTCATGTCTTGTTTTATATGTTATGTTTTGTTGGGTGCTGGGAAGAGTAGCTGCTACCTCAGTGGCTGCTAACGGGGATCCAAATAAAGAATAAAGACTCAACCAGACCAACTTGGTCTATAATAAGTTTTCTGTGGTTGGATCAGTGGATGAGTTAATACACTTGTTGCATTTTCCCCCTCCGTTCGTTTTTTTTTTTTTCCACACACAAAAAATCCTGGTGAAGCAAAATGTATCACGGAAAGCTACATGGGTGTTTACTCTGCTCTGGTTAGATGTGTCTGGGGCAGGAGTGAGAGAGTAAGTTTAAGAAGAAGGTCCTGCAGAAGGTCCTCTCTAGCTAACATGAGGAAGGCAATGTACTTTGTTGGTAGTCCAGGTCAGACCTTGATTTATTCTCCAGCTAGCTGCTAGCAACTGTTGATTTCACTCATCCCAGTATGCAAAGCGTACCTGGCTACGGGAGCCGTTTAGCTCAAACTGGAACAGATTGAGGTTGGATCACGATCGCACCACAAACAAACCGCTCCAGAATTTGTTTGTGACCGGACCAAGACCACTTTTTCTTAAATCTCTTAAACTCAGTGCTGTTGTTTTGCACCCGAGTACAACTGCTGTGTTCAGATCTGCCCAAACAAATCGTACCAAGGGGGAAACAGAACCGACGAAGATTTAACCGACTAAACAATACAGGTTTGGAAACAAATAAAAAAAGAATCATTAGTTGCAGCTCTAAATTTATATACTGTTCATCTTGTCTATAAATATTCTTTCTATTTATTCATAGGTGCTCAACTGGTGTGGTGGCAGAATTGTATTGCCTCACAGCAGGAAGGTTCCTTCTGGTGTGGAGTTTACATGTTTTCCTTGTGTTCATGCAGGTTTCCTGGGTTGCGGATGCGTTGATTTCCGTTTATTGTCTGGAGACTTAAAATTGCCTTAAGGTGTCACATCAGTGTGTTTATCTGCATCCATGTTAGCCCCGTTAAGAGTTCCTCCCATGCCTTCCACCCGTCCCTGCACGGAAAAAACAAATGAATACATCTTCTAGGCTCCGAGTGATCCGTCTAACACCAACAGGCATATTCAAATGCTCTCCTTCAGTTTGATGGAGCAGAAAATGCGAGGCGATTGCATCATCCATTTGCCACAAAGCAGGGTGTTGCGTTTCCCTCCATCTGCTCCCAGTGAAATATGCGATGTTCCACCATCCATCACCACAAATTTCTCATTCAGCCGGGATGCCTCTGCTCAAGCTGGGCGACAAAGCGCCTGGAAAAGACGTCTGAGCAACATGTGAGCAATCACAAAACACGCTCAGTGTGTCTATCTCCCTTACTGAGTGGGAATCCACAATGGGCATTTCATATTGTAGGTCTTTGTGTCTCGGCGCTTTGCTTCAAGACACATGCTGCGCTTCATAAGAGGGGTCGAAGGTCAGAAGCAGTAGGGGTTTCAATGGTGTGATGGTCTAATCGTTTATGTTGTAGCTATCATTGATGCTTTCCTCTGATTTCATTTGAATCTGTTTCTTAAGACTTTTCATCAATGGAAAAATTTCAAATTGAATTTCATAGGAGCAGTTTTTTATTCCTTTGAATGGAGCCAGTCCGACTGTGCAGCGAGGGTGCCCACACAGAAGGTTATGGCAAAACAACACAGGGTCGTCCTGCAAAGAAGTTTAACCTGACACAACTTTTACTGCAATGCAACATCATCCGGCAAAGTGCTGTGTTGGCCAATCAAATACATGCAAGCTTGGTTACTTGTTACGTTACAGCGTTACCTACTGAGAAAAGTAACTCATCAAGTAACTCACTCCTCATCTACGGCATCTCTACCTCTGCAGACAGGAATGACAGCAGAGGTACAGCTCTTTATTATATTGAGGTAGCTAGCAAATGTGTTTTCTGTCAGGCGCTGTCCCCTCCATGTTACTTGTCTCAGGGATTTATATTAATGATCTTACAGAAAGATGGAGACTCTACAGTTGACATTGGTCGCATCTCCTCCACCACGTAACCACGTAGCTACAAGCTCGTTAATTTCCCTCGGAGTGACAGCAGCAAGCCGTTGCTGTTTCGGAGCCGTACTACCGGCATCGTTCTCCTCCTTGATACTCCTCGCCGCCCACGAGTGTTGTGGAGCTGCGTGTATGCAGATGCTTCTTCAAATCTGAAGTTCTTCGCAGCTGACAGATGCTCATCCCCCAGGCACAATTTGCATTCTACTGTGATGTTCTTGTAACAGATCTAAATAACTAATTACTTGAATATCAATCTAAAGCACTGTGGTACTTGTTACAACAAAAAAGTAATCTGAGTACTACTTTGTAACACATTACCCCCAACCCCGTTCTTGGTAGATTACTTTGTGGTCGTCGGCACGGAAGATAAAACAGTTGCCACCGTGATAACTTTCCAAAGTTGTAAAATCCCGTATATTAGTGTTAAGATCCGCAGCACAGTGTTTTGCCTTTTAATAAACCTTTAAATACATTAATCCATTACATTTGGACCGGACGAACTGGACTTTTTGGATCATATTTCATTGTCTCGCCTGCGCTGCTTTTGGTCTGAATCCCCGCTAGCGCCTGGTGGTTTTCACTAGAACTATGCCTGCCTGGCTCACGGGATCCGGGAACGCTGCGGCACCATACCGGATTCTACTGATAACATTAACCTATGTGCAGTCAGTGCTGGCTGGTTAGCTTTCAGACCGTGTGCCATATTGTTGCCACACAAGCACCAAATTGCAATCTGGCAACGGTTTGTAATTCCCAGCTGAATCTTTCTTCACACTGAAACAGCACTTATGGGACTCTTTCACAGAGCTATTTAATCAGAAGGCTGGCATGCAGGCTTGGGATACATGGACTGTGATTACAGGCAGTTGAGGTACAAACACAAGCGGGAGCCGACAGGTGTGGTCTTTAAAAAATGGTGTGCAAACCTGTGCTCTAGGTAAATGCAGTTTTGGTTGTAATCTTACAGAGAAAGACACAGGGATGACGACCACAACATGCTCATTAATCTGTTTACTGGATGTGTAGTGTTTACCACTTTGGTTTTAACCTGTGAGGGTGCAGGTCGTATCCACGCAGACCCTCCGCCGTTTTCTATTTTTTCATTTCGGCTCGCTGTGGCCGGTTAGTTTGTTTTGGTTGACGGATACGGAACGGATATGACGTCACGTTACTCACACTACAACAATAAAAGCGGTAACTTCCTTCTACCTCCAAATAGACTTGATTGAAACAAATATATATTGATTTTGGCATTAAAAAATCTATTTCAAAATCATAAAATTAAAATCGCGATACATAGGCGAATCGATTTCTTTTCCCACCCCTGGTTTTTACATTGTTGTGTGTTTTCTTAAGATGTCACAAAGAATTGCTGTCACACTGCAGGACACAAAGCCAGGACCTATCTGCTGCCGTCAGGTTCCCTTTCAACACACCACAATTGTGTTGATGTAAATTCAAGAAACGAACAATCCTGGCAATGAAGTAGCACAAAGGAACATGCAAAGGGTTACAAAGAGGAATGACATGAAAGAAATGAAAAAAAGAAAATCTGTGATGTTGTACATACTCGTGTTTCAGGCTGAATTAAAATGCTGCGCCATCATTAAAGAGTGTGACACATTCACCTGCTCTCTTTCAAAGCCCTCCTCTCTCCTCATCACTCCCCTTATTCCAGCATTTCCCTGTTTCTCTCTCTCTGCTTTCCATTTTCTCTGTTCCTGTTCACCTCTATTGCTCTCTGAAGCTACAGTACAATGGCTCCTCCATCTGCTTTCAATTTTGTTTTCCTGCCTTTCATTCCACTCGCCGTCTTTCCTGTTTTTTTTTATTTAGATGTTTTTTATCTTCTATCAGTTTTTTCCTCTTTTATTCTGCTTTCAATGACCGCCTCCCTGTGATTTTCACATTTTATATTCTCTCTTTCTTTCTCTCTTGAAGCCTTTCCAGTTTTTAGTGCACCAGAGCAAGCTCCACACTATATTTTTGTTCTCCTTCTTTTCTCGTGCTTTACCTTAGTGGACGCACAAGGGGTTGCTAGACCAATTTGAAGATTCACAAGATGATTAATGAGATACAAAAACATTTATTTTTTTTCAACCCTTGATTTTTGCGGTCTTGCAGGTTTATGGCTTGTCCACACAAAATGGCTCTAACGAAATCTTGGTGTCAGTCTGTGTCAGACGGTACAATATCAGCTCTGACGCCGGTCAAATTGTGCGATGAATGCCTGGTGAATCAGAGCAACATGAAAAAATGCAGACACACATCATCAACCTCTGTCTTTCATGTTATTTTCCCATCAAGCCCCTCTAAAAAACAGTTTCCCACCTGACCTGATGTAGGTTTCTGCATGATGACGCTGCCACATGCACAGTATATATGATGCCGTTATATCACTCTCTTCAAAACCACCAGACTACATTCACAAAAATAATAATTTGACATCGCAGAACATGGGAGTATACCTACAACCCCAAAAAATCCAAACTAACCCTTGCAGTTATTTCCAACTAATGCTAGCATTCACATTATTCATAACCTAATTGGTTAGCTTCATGATTAGCTTACTTTGGTCACCTTCGTCACTGCTTTTGGCAGAGTGGGCGTTTCCATGTGAAAAAAAAATGGAAAAGAAAGCAGATGGACCCTTTAAGATGATATGACAAATTTTTCTAGCAGCTAACCGACTAACTAACAGTTGCTAATTTATACATCCAACAGTTACGGAACAATGTCATCATTGATTTGGAGTTGTGTTTCTGACCACCTGGTGAACACCCGATTCGACTGTTATCAGGCCATTAAATAGGCATTATCAGTCGCTATAAGCACCATATATGTGGGTGATTAGGGGGCTACTATGCCTACTATGTTGTTAAAGTGAAAGTGAAACTTAAAAGCAACACATTCTAACATGTAAAACTGAATGAAACATTACGTTTTGAATGCAAACAAAAAGGCTTCTTTAGGTTTAGGTAACAGAATTACAACTTCATTTGGTTTAGAAAACAAAACTATAGCTTTAGGTTTAGACAACAAAACTGCAACTTCTTTATGTTTAGACAATAAAAAAGGCAACTTTAGGTTTAGGCAAAAAAAACAAAAACAAAAAACTTAGTTGAGTTAAGGGAAAAACACGTTTTAGGATAAAATAACTACGAACACAAAGACACATTGTTGGTTTCACACAGGATGTGAGACTGGGTGAAAACCCTGTGTTTTTTGTCCCAACCATCTTAACTACTAACTACTACGGTCACTAGAGGTCGCTGGCGTGTTTTTTTTATACCTTCTTTTGGTGATCTACCAAGTGAATAGATGATAAAACCTAATAGCGGGTGTAGTAGTGCCATATTGACCTACATCTATGGGGCCTATAGCAGCTGACGACACCTATTCAATAGCCTGACAACAGTTTAATCGGCTGTGGTGAATGTTAGCTCTGTTTTTGGTCTCTACCAACTCCTAGGAGAAATATTTAGCTACAATTTGGCCGCTAAATGCTCCACTATGTTCACCAACTACTCACTAACTGCATCTGTCTGCTGTTTTATTTTCAGCAGATTATAGCTGCTTGAAAGATTGTTATTAAGACAGAGTAATGAGCCATTATTGTCAATTTGATTTCTGTTTTCAGTAGCCAGGACACACATGTGCACACCGTCGTCGTAGAACATCAGTAGCTCCGTCATTCCTCTTTGTCTCGAGGGGAACTCGATGGGACCTTGATTTTCTCTGGCACTTCAGGAGCCCTTCTTCCTCAACAACCAGCCACTTGAAGAGTAATAGTTCCAATATCTCTCTCCGTCTCTTTCCCCGCCTGCAGTAACACATACTGTATGTTCCAGTTTCCTTAAGTACACTGCTCCTTTTCTCCTACCTTCAATAAAAACTGGTTTAGATTTACAGTAGCTTTGTCCTAGTTCAACTCCAGAGGATGATTCCTAATGGTGTTTGTGAACATTTTACCTTTTGTGTGGTGCCACTTTAAGGTCCAACTACTTTATAATCGACCGCCACGTTGCCGCAGAGCTCTACTAGCATTACTCTCAAGAGTCTTTAGTTCTGATGAATACTTCATCATCAAAAGGCAGATTTGCTGAGCACATTCATGCTCCCAGCAGCATAAACCAAAGAGCCAACTAAATAATTCTAACTCTACAATTGGAAAGAAAAATGGAAAAATGTCAACGATCCGTCAATAAAATGACGACAGATACGCGGGACAAAAACATTTCTTGAAGAACATTAAAAGTAATCATTGTACTGAATTGAAAAGGTCCACAGTAATACATATGTGTACTTGTTTATTCCTTCTATAATTTTTTTAAATTAGCACTTGCTCGTTCCTACAAAATTCTGAGCTAAATCATCTCTGTGCGGATTTTACATGGTTGTTTAGCATTGTACTATATTAAAAAGCACTCTGGCAACGTTTAGATATTTTGGACTGCGCTGCCAATAAAATATTGTTGAATTTGCCAACGAATGACGGGGAGAAGAGAGGAGGTAGATGTGAAGGGAATGAACAGATGGAGATTACACAGGCCGAGCAAGAAATAAAAAAGAAGCCTATCAAGGTAAATGTAGGTGAATTTGATCAAAACAAGACAATAAAAAATAATATCTGATACAACCTGAAGACACATTCTGCTCAAAAGCATTCGCCAAAGCCTTCACTTCTCTGGTTTTTATGAAACAACCAAATGTTTCAACACCAATCATTGCTCATTGACTTGTTGCTCTGCTCAGTGTTAGTGATCACAGCAGGTTAAACAACTGACAGTTATAATGAGACGAAGGCTTTCGCCGAAAAATACTAATTATTTCGATTTTCTAAAGACATTTGAGAAGTGAGAGACGAGTCGCTCATATCTCAACTCAGACATTTATCTACACACGATGTGATCAGAATCAGAATGATACAGTTACATTCACACCGACGAGTTCTCATCCCAACTCTTCACATACTGACGATATGACAGGACCACTTGGCGTCACTTTGTAAGTCACTGGGTATCCCAGTGCGTCAAACTATGACGCTCCACTACGGTCGCAATAAACGTGTGGTTAACGGTGTTAATTCAAACAAAACCACTTAGTAAGGTTTTGGAAAAAAACGTCATGGTTTGGCTTACAATTACTACGTTTGTAAAGTGAAAGTAAATCTTAACGTTATGAACACAGACAGACACGTTGTTGGTCTCACATGGCACATGAACAGCAGTGTCCTGAATAAAAAAGCCTTGTGTTTGTTGACATTCATTGTCGTTTGACGCTCTATGTGGTCGTGGTATGGCGGGAGTAAATGAGGAAGTCTGACGTAAGAGTGATAAAGTCTACGTAGGGAGGAGGTTTAGGGAGGATGAAGGGTCAAAAAAACATTGGACTTTCACCCAGGGGGCTGTTTGTGAAAGTCAGCATTGACTTATTTTAAGTTGCGTAGCCCATGTAAGTTAAGTTACGTTACTTAAAGTGTCAGTAGGCAGTATATTTTTGGCATCATTGGGCAAAAATTCCATAATAACCTTTCAGCATATTGTAATTCAAGTGGTCTGAGAGAAAGCTAGACTTCTGCACCTCCTCATGGCTCTGTTTTCAGGCTTTAAAAAATCTAGATATGACAAATCACAGGTCATTTCAGAGAGAGCGTTCCTATTGGCTGTGCTCCGGTTATGTGACCGGAACTTGTCGTTCCTTCAACAGATTTCCCGGAGATTTCACAGTGGCTGCCGTGTCACAAACTCTCATTTTACAGCTAAACCATGCACTATAGATGATTCTGAAAACATTTGAGGAGAGCAATAGGCATTACAGTAACAGAATATTGATTCATATTTGATCAGCGCTGCCTAGTTTGACCGTTTGGTCAGAGCTTGCGAGTGATTGACAGCCGGCTCTCATAGACAGCAGATGGACAGCAGATCTCAGATCAGCTCTGACTGCTTGTTTTCCTCCGGTCTGTGAAATCTTGTAGATGCTTACTATTATTATTATTATTATGCAGATAACTTTTTTTAATCATATTTGCTCCAATCTCGCCTACTTCAGCTTTAACAGAGCCTACTTAAGTATGTAACAAACGTATATATTTTAACCTAAACCACAATCTTTTCCTAAACCTAACCAAGTAGATCTGTTACTACTAAACTGTTACTGTTAATCTAAACAATTTGTTTCCTGTGAAAATGGATGTTTATTTTGAACAGACACTGTATACATACTATATACATCGAACATACTGTACATAACAAGCAGAAACCCGTCCAAAACTGATGCTAGAGGGGTTCGTAGAGCGTCATAGTTTGAAGCGTAGGGCCACTGAACATGCTGCTGTATTTGATAGGGAGTGAGAATGTGTTGCTATTAGAGTGTCATTTGACGGATTTGAAAGACTACGCCTTCTATGTATGTAAATTGCTTCTGCCGGTTGAAACGTGCATTTGGTTGCCGAAAGGAGCTATAGATGGAAATGTGCTGCACACATCATGACAAACTTTCCTGCCACAACAGTGGCAGACTGACAGTCAGTCAGGGCTGACTAACAGATGAACTAACCAACACATATCAGAAATGATTCAGAGACGTGGTTACATCATTGCAAACCACACATCTGAACCAAATTCTGTATCGTTGCAAAGGATTATGAACTACATACACAGTCCGTATCAATTTGTCTTGAGAAGGACACCATCAAAATATTAAAAAAAAAATGATAACCACTACATCATGTCACAACTGGAAAATGTACATGAGCTATCTGCCGTGTGACAGCAGGCCAAAATACTTTGTCACAGATATTTCCAAAACTTTTCTCAAGTCCAGAGAGACCTCACTGCTTCTAAAAAAAAAAATCAATCAACTACAAATATTTCCAACAATTTTTTTGCTTCAGTGGAAAGTTTGCATGAATATTTTTTTATTTGAGTTAATTATAATAAACCTCCGTTGTATATTGTCAAGAACCAACCTTTTTATCCATGCATGCATGTTTAACCATTGTGTAACTTCCCTAAACTAAATACAGCAGAAATACAAACATTTGATCTTATTTTATTCCAGTCAAACTGTAGATATATATATATATATATATGTTTCAATGGTGGTGAGAAGCATTTAACCCTTTGATAGATTCAATGTCACTGATGAGCCATCAGCAGGCGAGTCCCTGCACTGGATGATATCGGATCATATCTGACATTCAAACGCCTCTGCTTGAGCTTGATGCAACAGCCTGTGTGGGAGAGGAGCTACGCAGGAGCCATTGATTACCTCGTGGGTGTGCTAACAACCCTACTTTGCTTCACAATAAAACACATATAATACGTTTTTTACTGCTACTGTACACTGCTACATTTTATTATCGATGTAAACCTTTACAAAGCCAAAACTAAAAAAATTGAACAATAAGAAAAGAAGAGAGAACAATAAAAGTTTTACTCGTGTGAAATGAGAACATGCTGGGAAATTCTGATTATTTCATATAATCGCTACGCTATGGCTTTTATTCCTGAGGACTGATTGAAAAAAAAGATATAATGTGCAGGGTTTGCAATTAAAACAAGTGCAGATGAAGCTAATGATGTGCTGCAATCTTTGTTCTTGTGAACTTCACCAATTTCATACAACAAAGTACATCAAGAAGAAGTGAACAAGATGAGATGCAGCTTTTTGGTTCTGTCGGCGGATGCACATCTAATTAGCCGCACATCACTTCATAGATTCACCTCATGTGTTGTTGTTTGGAAATTACTTTCACTGTGCACTATTAAACCGTGCACAGGCTTATACATTGTTGTGATTCTAAAATGATAAAAAGGAAACTTGATGAGGACGAAAAATACATACTTGCAAACAGCAGCACAAATTGCCAAGTGTGCTATGGCAAACTTTGTTGCTTGTTATATTTTGTCCCTCCATTAGCAAGTTAATCGTGGTTAACCAGCGAGTTAACCTGGGTTAAGCTGCACAACAGGGCTGGGTATTGACAATAAAATGGGGATATGATACGTATCATGATACAGGGGTTACGATTCAATATATTGTGACATATTGCGATACTGTAAGCAAAGCAATATACAGTGGAAACTGCTTATAGTGATCATGTCTGTCCGTGTCAAATTGATCACTATAAGAAGAAAGATTATTATAACCAAATATTTGTTGTTGTGCATCTTTTCTCATGCAGATTATCATCTAAATGACATTTGTATATTTATTACATGAATACAAAGTGATGAAACGGACCACATTGCTATTTACTGGCTTACTTCTTCTGCCATTCCCCACACCGAGGGTGAGGCGTTGCCGTATTGTATGCAGATGAACAGCACCACTTTGCCGGGGATGCTCATTCTCTCACTTGGTAGCAACATGGAGGGAGACGGGCGCTGGTCTGCATGTGTGCCGCAGAGCCAGTTGAGGATCTGAAAAAGTTTCACTTTGGGGGCATTACGTGACCAGGCATTATCCATCCATTTGACGAGGGCGCTTTCCCCGAGCGCAATTATCTTTTTATTCAAAGAAAATTACTTTCTTTTTACTGTTCTGATATCAATGTGCACGCAGCATCAGCCTCAGGTATCCAACCGGAAAGCAGACAGCCCGCGAGGCAAAGAATCAAGGGACTCAAGTAAAAAAACAAAACAGAAATTCAACTAACGTTAGTCTAACGTAGTTTTAAATGTTTTTCCATATGTTGTCATGCATGAAGAGACCCCAAAATGATCACTGTAAGTGGACTACTTGATTACTATAAGTCAATTATTTAAACAGCGTTTGTATAGGAATGATTCTATCCCAAGCTTTTTGATCACTTCCACTGTATTGTGATCTTTTTTAAGTGTAATTTTCGGAATGCTGTCATGGTTTAAAGAACACACCAGAAATGCACCATCTTTAGGCAAAAATAACACATTCATACAGCATGCAAAAAAAACTGCATTGTTTTTGCCACAAACTGCATGTGATTATTATAAAGTGGTCACGTCTTTAAAGGGGAGACTCGTAGGTACCCATAGAACACATTTTTACTCACATATCTGGAGGTGAGAGGTCAATGGACCCCTTTGAAAATGGCAATGCCAGTTTTTCCTCGCCAAAACTTTGCATAACTTTAAAGCATTATTTAGTCTCCTTTCCAATAAGCTATAGAACATTGGTTGTTACCAATGGATTTCTTAGTTTTTCTAGTTTAATATGATGTCAGTATCTTCACTCTGAGCCTGCTACAACATCCGAAAGATTGAACAATGTGTGGGCCCGACGGCGGGCCATCAGATTTTTAAGAGGTTAATTAAAAATCAATAGTGTTTTGGAGAATCGATACAGTATCACAACACATAATATAGCGATACTCATGTGAATCGATATTTTCTTACACCCCTACTGCGCATATTTTGCAAATTACTTTTAACTCTCTGCATCAGTATTGTTGTTGTCAAAGCAGGTCACTCCACCAGTACCCATAATGCCTCTGTCTCCCTCCATACATCCGGCCGAAATTGTTTTAATGAACATGAATAACAATCACGGCAACAACGAGAGAAACAGAAATGACTCAGACAAAAACAAGTTGCAAACAGCAGCAATTAAAGCAGGAAAAGAGCAGCAGGCTAGTATCGCTAATTACGATCCCCCTCGCTGTCCGGCTTTGAATGAGCTAAAGGAAAGAGAGAGAGAAATCACACATCGCCTCGTCCTTCAGGGCCAAAACCATTATGACAGCTGGATCCAATGAACCATAGCAAGCCAAACTCTTCTACCAAAGGAGACCTGGGTCTGTCTGTGTGTGCACCCCCCCTGGCCTGGCTGCTGGACTCTCCATGGCCAATTTCCTTGTAATGTTCCTTCTCCCAACCATTGCTTATTAGGCCAGCTGCCAGCCATTATAACTGCACTTTGAGAAAAGAAGATTTACCGAACTAGTGCACTCACCAGAGCACAGAGAGACACAAGAGAAGAAGCTGATGTGAGTTTGGCTGGGAGAAATTTTCCAGAAGGGTTTGATTGTCAGCAGTTGAGGTTAAGTTAGAGAGCAGAGGCATGAAGCAAGCAGTGGAATTCAAATCTGGCTTCACTCAAGCATGCGTGTGTGTTTTAATTAATGTGTGTGGATACTGTATACATGAGAAAGGCACAAAGCGAGCTGTTGAATCGGCCCTTACTGCTGTGTGTGTGTGCATGATGGATCGTAGTCAAGGGGGGTAAAGAGGGTCAACCTCCTCCATCTGGAGTGTGACATCCCCGCTCATCCCGTCCCCTCCTCCTCATCCTCCTCCTCTTCTTCTTTTTGCTCTGTGCTACCATTCATCCTCATCAGTCTCTCTCTCTCACTCACTCTCAGCCAACTCTCTCTTATGTCTTTGCTCTCCAACTGCCTCGCAGCCAGTGCACCTCGGGACCACAGTGACTGTTGGCAGTTTTTGAAGCGACTTTTCTCTTAGGAAGTTTGATATTATGCTCGACTATACCACAAAGCTGTCATTATACTCCAATAGGACGACAGTTTGGCTTGTTACGGAGCTCCCGTAAGACGAATCAAAACAAAACACAAGTGGCGTTTTTCAGTTTCTCTCCCCCGTTGTATCATTCGTCAAGTCTGGATAATCTTCTCGAAGGGATAGTTTGGGTGTTTTGAATTGGAGTTGTATGAGGTACTTATCCATAGTTAGTGTATTACCTACAGTAGATGACGGTCGGCAAGCCCCCAGCTTGGAGAAACAGACAGGAGTACCGACACCGGAGCAAAGCAATATAATGCTACGGACGGGGCCGGCAGCAAAACATATTTTAGACACCTTAAAAAAATACATATCTGTACACTATATTTAGAATATTTTCACTGCTTTACCTTGCACTCAGAAAACCCTTTCCGACGAGGAACTGAACTTCAGTTCCGTGTCGCAAAAATATTCTAAATATCACGTACACTTAAAAGGATATCGATGTTTTAGGTGAACCTTTCTTTTAGATGTCTAAAACAGGTTTTGCTGCTGCCCCCGTTCACTACTTAAGCTGAGGGCACACCTACTACTACTCTAAGTAATACAGTGACTATGGAAGAACCTCATACAACCCCACTTCAAAACACCTAAACTATCCCTTTAAAAGGTCTCATATTGTAAAAAGTGAGATTTTCATGTCTTTTATATTATAAAGCAGGTTTAAGTGATATATAAATACTGTGAAAGTATCAAAACGCTCGATCCACAGAGAAATACCCACAGCCTGTATTCAGACACCGTGCTTTTGAAACAAGCTGTCAGGATTTCTGTCAATTTGTGATGTCACAAATCTACAATATTTACACCATTTTACAGATTTAAAGGTAAGTTCTAAATGTGTCCCAGTTTATTTCCTGTTGCAGTGTATGTGAACAACATCCGCTGACAGGAAGTAAACCCAAGCTGTTGCCTAGCAACTCAATTCCGTTGAAATGCACTAAAACGGAGCGTTTTAGACAGAGGGTAAATACAGTTATATTCAGGCAGACTATATGAGAAACATAATGGTATTTTTGAACATTCCAGCATGTAAACATGTTCTAGTAGAAACATAAAATACAAGTATGAACCAGAAAATTAGCATAATATGGGACCTTTAAGCTCAATAGGCCAAATTTACACCTCCATAATTTTGTCTCCTTAAAAAATCACTTCACAACAAAACTTCAACCATTTGTTCAAACTACAGCAAGAGACTCAACAAATTCCCTCAAGTCCACTTATTTACTTCATCACTGGACAACCACCGCGGTCAGTCAACGAGTGCGCCGGCCAAGAAAAGTTGGCCACGGCAGAATGTTTTGTGGTCATCAGCCATCTACAGCCGGTCCAATTTCTGTTCTTCCTTATGTCCCTTCTGATGTGCTTTTACACTGTGAATAACAGCTCCTCCTTCAGCTACAGACACTCTTTAAAAGGTTCACTTTACAGGACTTAAAAAGGGACATAAGAATGTAATGTAAAAGTCAATTTAAGTGACATCACTTAATCTGTAATAATCTTGGTTTTGGCTTGGAGACTATGATTTTCAACAGAAAGAATGTTACAAAACATGGCTTTGAGTTTGAAAGGCATTTACCAGGCAGGGATGATCCAACGAAAGACACAATCGTGTTGCATTATGGGAAGTGTAGTATCGAGTGTGTCTAGTGTTTTGTCTCTTGCAAGTCCTCCAACTTTACAGAAGGGAAATATTAATCACCGGTGTACATGTGAATGTAGTTGATGCTCTAATTGTATACATACCAGCTGTTTGAACTCCAGAGGTGCAACCTGACTACTTAGGCAAACAGATATTTTGTTCAAAACAATCACAGCGATGAATAACCCAAAAACAGAATTGGTAGTCTTGTTAGAGACATGGCTGACAAAAACGCTGTTCACCTTCAACGCCTTTGCAAGACAGGGACAGGAAAGCACTCTGAAGTCTTCTCTCATTTCCAACTCCATTCTGGCGTCTCAATCAAGCCCCCAGGAAGAGCGCCGGTCGTTGATGCCAATTTCCGTAGTGGCCAAACGGCAGTACTAAAACTTTCGTGTCCGTCACGTGATGCCATTGGGCCAAAAAATACTTTTTCCCATAGACTTACATTGGGAAAGAGACATTTGTAACTCAGCAGATATTCTTTTTTGAGGTGAATCAACTTCCCAGAACGAACACTTGAATAGTCCTTATTTAAACCATTAGGTCCTAAAAGTTGTAAAATGCATTATAGGCAAATCCAGAGTTATTTCCCTTCCTCAGTTCATGTGAATGAGACCCAGACCGAGGGCTGGGAGGCGGAGTTAGCGAGCCATGGCGACAGTGCGACGGCTGTGACCCCGTGACCGAGCGGACGCTACTGCGCCTGCTCCATGGGCCCAATGCATGCGGATTGATCCGGGTACTTTTCCACTCAGAAGTCGAGACATTTTGGCTTCATGCGCCACTGAGCAACTTTCATAGGAATGAACGGGGCCCCGCCTCCAACGCTGTATCCACTTCTCTTAATACATCCATGGTCCCAAGTTGCTAATCGGGCTGTAAAACATGATCGGCAAAAAGGATAGGAGGTCTTGGCCTGGATATCCATCACCCAGATATCCACTGGTCGACGCCACCAGAAGCTAAATCGCCGTCAGACCAATAGCAGATGGGTCCCTAGATCGACATTGTTATGACGAAGTGTTGCATTAATCTAAAAAGCAAAATAAACTTGAATCATGACCATATAGAGTCATTCTGATCTTGTTACCTTTTAAACACCAAACAAACAGCATCCAATAAACTAAGAGAAACCACAGTCACAATTCAAAAAGGATTTTTCTTGAAACATTAACAATACAAAAGTAAATGTTATCACTGCTTTTATCAGAGAAAGTGTCACATATCTCCAACAGTAGATGTCACATTTCTTGGCTGATTCCCCGGTTCTCTGTGATTCTGGATGTAACTCGTGAGCCCCAATATCACTCTGCCCGTGTGCTCCATCCATTTAACCGCTAGGGAGAGATAAGGCAGAGATCTATAATCGCTGACTGACATGTGTTATCGCAGAGGTGCAGAGGCAGAGGGCAAAAGGTCAACACAGAGAGGAGCAGCAGGTGATGAAGGGGGGATGGTGGTAGACAGTGGTAGAGATGGCAGTAAAATAAAGAAAGGGAGGTATGAGAACAAACGGCAGGGAAACGGAGGAGATCCACTGGGAGGTCAAAGTAATAATCCTCTCCATTTTCTGTTTGTTTGTTTATTTTTCTCTTGAAAAAACATTTCTTGTTGTCTCAGACCAATGAAAAAACAACCTGTCATACCCGATAAGTGATGCTAAGAACAGAGCAGCAAACATCACCTTAAAAACAAAAGTGCGTCCTGCAGAAGCTCAAACTTGAGACATCATAGTGATGGACACACATTTTGTTATGCAAGCGATCTCAAAGAATCCAAACAATGAACGCTTATCCCCAAAGAGGACATTCACTCATGAGAAGGTAATTGATCTGATATCTGTCTCTGTAGTGAGTTGAGTGTATATGTGTCTGCTTAGTTGAAGACTAACTTAGGTATTCATCACTAACATGATTAAATTACATCGTTAACATGGACACAAGAAACTGGGTTACTAGGCGAAATCAAATTAAGTTACAACCTCTGCAGTGACCTGTTTACTGTAAAACCTGCATTTACGTGCAGCTGCTCCGTAATCACATTACTCGCCTACGTCCAACCATATTTTGGAACCGAGGCTGGCTTATGTTGACGGTATCGGGCCAGTCCTCCATCCCACTGAACTGCTAACACAGTTACTGTAAATGTCTTCTCTTGTACAAATCAAATATCCAAGGGAATTAGGGTTTACTTTAAAGACAATTCCCCAATGCAGTTGCCAAATATTTGCATTATACATTTCTGCAAACCACAAGATATGTTGAATGTCTACGTTTCTGAACCAGTCTCACTTCATAAATATTTTCAACCTCGTATCACACTCACAGAAAGGCACAATGCCACGTGGTTAACGTTGTAAAAGGATTGGTTTGGTTTAGGCAACAAAACTACTTTGGTAGTTGGTTTGTGTTAAAATAACGTAACAAAATCACATAACCGTGACAAAGTCAAAGTTAACGCGAATGGAAATTCCTTTTAACGCCACTAATTTCTTTAACACTATCGATCTTTTAGAGGTTATAGCGGGCTCATTTTTAAAGCAAGAGTGAAGATACTGCTATCCAAGAGTCAACCACGAGCCCTCAGCAGACTTTCTTACATAACGTTACGGAACGACGTTCAATTTAAGTGTAAAGTTAACATTTGCGTTTAGTTCCATACCGGACATAAACAACAAAGTCCTGTGTTTGTTTTGATGATTCTGAAAACATTTGAGGAGGGAAATAGGCATTAACGTAACAGAGTATTGATTCATATTTGATCAGCACTGCCTAGTTTGACCATTTGGTCGGAGTTCGCGAGTGATTGACAGCCAGCTCTCAGAGACGGCAGACTCCAGATCAGCTCTGATTCGTTGTTTTCCTCCGGTCTGTGAAATCTTACAGATGCCGTTAGGAACACCGGAGGACACCAGAGGACACTGGAGGACACCGGAGGACACAGAGGCACATGATTTTTTCCTGATTACCTGTCTCATGCACCACTGTCAGGATATAGCGACCGCTTTATAAAGATAACTTTTAAAATCATATTTGCTCCACTTCTACCCGCTGCAGCTTTAACTTGGTCAGAACAATAGAAGAAGAGAAGAATCTATTTTCCCTTCTAAGAAATGGAATTCCTAACTTGAATTGAAGATAGCGAGGTTGTCGACGGTGTGCAGGTGAAGTGATGCAACAGCTTTACAGATGGTTCAGAAGCAGAAGCAAAAATAACAGGATACAGTGTGCCAGTAGAGGTGGGTGGATTTGGTTTGGTTGCACAGGCAGAGAGAGCGAGAGAGAGCAGGAGAGAGAGAAATAAGAAAAAGAAGGTTTCGAAGGACACAAATTACATGGTTCCAATAAAAATCACTAAATCGAATTAAAACCACAGGCATGTAGACTGAAACATGCTCAGTCTCTCCCGCTCTCTCTCTCTCGGTGTCTCAGAGGGCCGTGCGTCTCTTTTGCTTCATGGCTCCCTTGTTTCCTCTCGTTGTTCATCCCTCTCTTCTGTCTGTCTTTCTGTGCTCGGCTTTGCTTTAATTATCAGCTGGCTGCCACCGACGCTGCATAACCGCTACTGACAACCAGGTGTGGAATGACAGGGATGCACACACATTCTTTTATCCAGACACACACTCAGACTTTAACAGCATGCATGCAATCATGTGCCTCTATAAACATAAACAATGGGAGACACCAGCAGATATGAACAATAAGACTCTCGCTGTCACACACACACACACACACACACACACACACACACACACGCGCACCATGGTCCCTCAAAAAGAAGTGGTGGGAGCAGCAAACAATGATGGCGATATTGCAGGCTGGTTGGAAATGAGAGCGGGGGCGAGCGAGGATTAATTACAGATATGAAGGAAATAAAGAGAAGAGGAAGAGGGAGAAAATATGAGACGAAGAGGAGGTGCATGAGAGCGGAGGGGATGTGAAGGAATGGAACTGTGTAAAAGACAGCGAGGAGACAGTGAAGGGCAGGTTGAAGAAGAAGAGCAGCAGTTTTCCTGACAAGCAACCTCTTACGGTTATGTGAAGATATGAAAAGTAAAGCACTGTAATTCATGTATATCCCACAAAATGAATTTGTGTGTAATTAACATAATCGTGAACCAGGAAGTATAGAGAGCGGTGAACGCCACATAGGGAGGAGGTCGGGGTGGATGGGTGGGTCCAAAAATACTGGACTTTCACCCAGGAGACCGGCTTGAGTTATTTGTTACATTACTTACGTACATAAGTAACACCACATCCGGAGTTGTTTTAAGCCAAACCATAATCTTTTCCTAACCCTAACTAAGTCGTTTCTTACCTAAACCTAACCAAGTTGTTTCCTGTAAAGATGGAAGCTGATTTTGAAAAGACTGTATGCATGTAACGAGCAGAAATTGACACGCGTTGCTGGACATTTGTAGGAAAACAAATAAAAAAGGATGAAAAAACTTTTCGTAAACTATACAAACGTTGAATTATGACACCTGTGAGCCATCGGAAACGTTTGGATCTTGAATCCAAACCAATATTCTCCCAAACTGTAGGGGGGCAGTGTATCGAAAGCTCACGTCTACAGCATACTTTCAGCATGGTGTCAGCCCATGCTGTGCTTGTAGTTAGAAAATGTCAGATGTGCACGGACCATAGACTTTATAAAATATAGCCGTAGTCACCGTGACGTCACTCGTAGACACCCATAGACTTAATAGCCTTAATATAATATAAACTGTTGAGTTATATACAAATTAAACCCTTGTACAGTTGTCATGAACAGGGAAATTAGCTATAGAGACCAAAACCATTTTTTTGTACCAGGATGTCAACATTGGTAGACAGTTGCAGACAAAACAAAATACTTGTCTGCGACAGTCGCAGGAAGCTAAAAAAGTTTATTTCAGAGCCTGATGTCGACCAAACTGTTCTCAAAAACACTGTTCTTTTTTGTTTCATCAAAAAAAGACACCACGGCCAACACAGTTGGGGAGAACGAGCCATACAGAATCTTTACTTTAACTTAATTTAAAAGGTAATTAAACTCAAATTCAAAAGTTCAGATTAGTGTATATTCTTGTAATATTAGTATACTTTGTACAGTGAGTTGTAAAGACACTAACTGCCTTATTCCTGTGCTTCACATTGTTGCATTGTGTTCTCATTGTGTTGCATCAGATGGAAGTGCCAAACTTCAAAGATAATCTGTGGCAACTTCTTTGCCATACACAACATTGCAATAATGAGCAGTAAAGCTCATATTGGTTGTTCTCTGGAGTAATGACTCATACAAAAAAATCACAAAACAATAGGCAATCCACATGTACGATGATGTTCCAACTCCAAAATGCTTAATACACAGTATCTTTCACTGGGACAAACAGAATTCAAACTACTTGTGGGTGTATCGTAGGTTGTGTCAGCTCGGGTCATGTTCACAGTTTGGCACAAATACCTTAGCTACTGATGAACAGATGCTTTTCCCCCCTCTGCTCCGCTTTCATGAGCGCTCTAGGACAAACAAATCCACCGCAGCAACAATATAGTCCAAGTAACTCTTTGCCAAACTTCTCGTCAAAATGACAGATGGTGAAATGTATAATGAAGGATTAGGCGAGTGAAAGAGAATGTAGAAGTGATGTCGGAAGTGCAGATGAAGAAATGGAGACGTTATTAAGAACTGATATCTCTGTGTTCTGTGCTCAACAGTCTCACGTATCCCATCATGCCTCGTCGCTCTGGTTCTCTGGTACCAATTAGCCTACAGAAACCCTCCAGAGGAACACACACACACACACACACACACAAACACACACACAAACACACACACATGTGCAACTCCAATCAATCCAGTTGATTAAGGCGCTGGTCAGAGACAACTAGTCAATTATTTGTGTGTGATTACCGCAGTGTTCTAGGAGCATAAATGTCAGCCTTTCTGTTACTTTAATCACTCTTGCATAGAAGTCTATTTATCTCATTCCACATACAAAATATAATATTCACCTCCACACACACACACAGAGCTGCATACATCAGTGTGCGATCCACCCCACAGAGGAACATAGTTCAGCTCCTGCTGCTGCTGCATTATTATCCAAAGTCTCAAACCACAATAGCCAACTAGCATGGGAATACTGTTCAAAGGGAAACTGGAGAAAGGACAAATCACCTTCCTCTTCAAAGGTTTATGTAATGACATTAACCACAGAAAAAACTGTTTTACTCCCACATCAAGTAATGAGATTCACTTCTCATGGTACAGTAGGGCAGCACAACGACTGTAATGTTTTACTTCACTTCTAGATATGTAATACTCAGTGTGATCATTTGATGCACAGACTAGAACTTATTTTATCACTAGAGACGTCACTTTTCTTATCTGATTAATTTAAACTTAAAGTCAGATGTGACTGCCTTTAGTCCTAAACCACACCTTCATACATATGTCTGATTTGAGAATACAACTCTAAGAACCCAGTCCCAAATCTAACCATGATGCCTTCATTTTTACCCCCAGATAGATTGTTTTTAAGAAGAGCAAATCAGCTCAACCCTGAATGTACGTTCCAGCATATCCAAAATACTTTTCCAAGTTGCAACAAGACACTGTACACTACGGTTTGCAGTCATCAAAGTCCTCTTGGTTTGACCAGAGTCTGACTCCCTGGACGTAGACTGTGGGCAAAGAACGTATATTGCTACGAAGTGAAAGTCAATTGGTCGTTCCATTGCAATGTCAGCGCCCAGCAGCAGAGCTACCCTTCCGCACATTTTGGACTGAAAGCAACTACCAGGAGCCAGTAAAACGTCCGCCTACATTTTGTGTACAAAAGTAAAACAAAATTATCTCTTTTTTATTGTCATATTTAATGTCTTTACAAAAATGAAAGCCTTGTGTTTGTCAGTCATTGGAGGCATTATTTGTTATTTTTTTCCAGTAAGCCAAAAATCAAAGAATAAAGACATTTCCTTCAAAAATTAGTGGTATTTTCATTTTAATTCATAAGGGACATGTAATGTTTTATACTTCTAGTGAATATAATCCAATCAATCTTATTTCCATAGATGTATTTTGTAAATACAGTTCCCTTTGTTAACACCTTATTTTGAAAACCTGACAGTCACACGTGTCTACTTCCTCTAACTTCTCCAAGTCCGTCTCCAGCTCTCCTGTCAGCTTAGTTCTCTTCATACATCCATGGTCAGCTCAATCGGGGCCGTTTGAACGCATTTAATATAAATGTCAGTATATGGGTGCTCTACAGTTGTAGCGTCGGCCCATTTGACCACGGAGAGGAGAGTGACGGCCGTCTTGACAGCACGTTACCGCGATACGATAACGTTTCCTGTCCGTGACAGAGTTAGCATGCAGCTTTAGCCGTGATGTCTAGCTCTGCTTTTCCTGTCAATGTGTGAAACCCAAAGTGATTCCATACTTTACTGGATGT
Source organism: Sebastes umbrosus (assembly GCF_015220745.1). Classification (NCBI taxonomy): domain Eukaryota; kingdom Metazoa; phylum Chordata; class Actinopteri; order Perciformes; family Sebastidae; genus Sebastes; species Sebastes umbrosus. The sequence goes on from NC_051271.1 coordinate 3,139,321, forward strand.
GTAGTGTTTACCACGCTGGATTTAACATGTGAGGGTGCAGACACACACACACACACACACACACACACACGAATCAGATACAAATCAGTCATCTTATTTCTTATTTTATCCACCACTTTGAGCCAATGTACTTTTGAAAATGTTCAAATATGTGGTGAGATTCATCACTCATTGAAATGGCCAAGCTCTGTCCTTACTTGGTGATATCAGTGATGGAGGAAGTGCTGACTCAGTCAGGAGAAAAAGAGGGCTGTTAAACTCACATTTAAAGACCAGAATGAATGGGAATTTTTCACCAAATGCCAGAGACTAATATAAACTTTTTATTTTTATTTAAACTTTGGACTGTGGCTGGATCTTTGCGTGTGTTTCCATCAACCGGTTTGGAGAGAATAAACTCAGCTACAGCGTAGTTTGATCAGAAGTTGCCGCTATAGGCTACGCATGGCTGTAATCTGCCAGTAAATAGAGTAGAAGAAGAAGTACAGGTTGTTAATGGGAAACAAAACAAATCATCTGGGCCATCTAACTATCTATGAGAGAAAAATGGAGAGAGGTCTTCAGTTTTAATTGCTCTTTCGTGTCAGTTATATTGGGCATGTTTCATGGTGTCCGGAGACGAAGACAAGTATTCATACGTTAAAGGAATATCCGAGAAGATGCCGACAGCGGAATCAGGTGAATTTCAAAATATGCATAAAAACATGTGAATGAAACCCGGCTACATTACAGCTGAATAAGGATCAACTTATACTACAGCCACAAACCACACAATCTCTGAGATGATTAAAACGTTACTTGCTAATATGAAACCAGTGGAGTACGAATGTTACGGGGACCTACTTAATTACTGCAAATTTGTACAGCTTCTCAACTGCTTAATAACTTCAGTCACTGTGGAGAGAAAGATGTTAATCCTCTGCTCTGTTGACTCTGCATTTCGACTCCAAATGACCAACCACCTCAGTTTGGGCGGTCTGGGAGTCGAGGAAGCGCTCCACTGGTGTCAACTCGTCATAACGATTTGTGTGCCCACGGAGCACAGCCTCCATAAATGAGGGAGACAGAAGCCTAAATATAGATATGATGGAGGGAGAAGTGCAAACACTCCACGACAAACACTATTAAGGCTGGGTCAGAGACAGGACAGGAATAGCAAAACACACACACACACACATACTCAAACTCACAGACAGAACAAATGACCAACCGATATTTCCATCCCTGGAGCATGCGGCTCGTGTGGCTAACAGCATTTATTGGACAAAAAGGATTTTCAACCATAAACCTGACCCAACCAGGTTTTTCTGTTTTTGATGGCCACATGCTGTCATCTGAGCCCACTTGATGATCATTTTAACTGACGTTTGGCTGAAGACGTGTAGACTTCAAAACTTTGTGTACATAAAAGACACTTTATCATATACCTATTTGTATATATGGGGTATTAATTTTGCTTTTATTTGATGGGGCTCAACAATAAGAATTGCAAGTAAAATGCCATGTCAGGCTAGTAAATCTAGTAACTCACTCGCCCGACCAGGTAAGTGGAAAAAAAAAAGAATTAAACTAGGGCTGTCAATCGATTAAAATAGTTAATCACGATTAATGTGCGAAACTCCCATTGAAACTTTACTGTCTGAGTCTTCTTGATGTGTCTTCCTGATTTATTTGTCAAATCAATTTCTTGGACCCTGCATGTTCCTACAATATTTTACTCATGAAATGTCTCATAATGACGCTACTGCAATAAAAAAACAATAAAAAACACAAATAAATGATATTCACAGTGAGGGAGTCCCTCCTCTACTTGTCATTTGCTCTCTTCAGCAGCTGTATTCCCTCAAAGCGTCTCCTCTACCTGTCAGCCCCCCCGGCACTCAACTCTCTTTGCACCACTGTGCTGCACTGAGAGAGAGAGTGTGTGTGTGCGTGTGTGTGTGTGTGTGTGTGCGTGTGTGGCCCCAATCTTCCCTGTGAGGATATTTAAAGCCTTTTGGGATGGTTGGCAAGACAGCAGAGAGAACAACCATGCGTGTGAGAGTGTTTGTGTGTGTATGTGTGTGTGTGTGTGTGTGTGTGTGTGTGTCAGCCTTGTCTCCGGGGGGTAATAATGATCTGCTGTCCGGGTCAGGGGCCCTGAGTTATGGGCACGTATTGATCCCAGCTAGCCTCGTAGTGACTGAGGGTTGTTTGTGTGGACAGTAGCTCCCATCGCTGAGCTCTAAGTGCTGCAAGGTGGACGAGAGGAAAAAAAAAAAAACACAATTCGTCCTCCATAGATGACACACACTACCATCCCTAAGTGCATCCACATAGTAGTAGCACACGGTCTCGGTGAAGAACCTGGATATTACCCGTAAAGACAGCACAACACTTCACTGTGAAGTGTTTCATCAAGGTTTCCCCAGGATATCGGCTAGCAGAGGTGGGAAGTGATGTGCTGCTCTACATAATTACCGCCAAGCGAGTAGACGTTGTGATTGATCCGTCAATCACCCGCTGAGCTGAATCACACATGTCATCTTGTTATCAATGTATTACTAGAACCACTTCAACCATTTAATATATAGCCTTCGCCGTGTAACCTAGAGCCCTGAAGCAAATTGTATTTCATAAAAGTGACGTTAGCAGAGGTGCTCTATATTTCACATCAATCAGGGCCTCCTACCTATAAAACACTGCAGGAATCCCTGCGTCTGACCTGAGGTCTGAAAAAATGATTATTTTCATTATCAATGATTTCTCACATTAACCCTCAGAGACCCACAGGATCACAGGCAATCACGACTGACTTTATTGTCTTTCAGAGGCTCTGGTAGGTTCAGCTTTAGGGCTATAGAATGAAGCTACATACATATACATCTACTGTATATCTATATATATATATAATATATATAAAATCATATGAAACTAAAAAACCTAAGGATAAATAAAGGCTAAATAACGCTCCAAAGTTGGGCTAAACTTTGGCGAGGAAAAACTGTCATATCCATTTTCAAAGGGGTCCCTTGACCTCTGACCTCAGATCAGTGAATGTAAATGGGTTCTATGGGTACCCACGAGTCTCCCCTTTACAGACATGCCCACTTTATGATAATCACATGCAGTTTTGGGGCAAGTCATAGTCAAGTCAGCACACTGACACACTGACAGCTGTTGTTGCCTGTTGGGCTGCAGTTTGCCATGTTATGATTGGAGCATATTATTTTATGCTAAATGCAGTACCTGTGAGGGTTTCTGGACAATATTTGTCATTGTTTTGTGTTGTTAATTGATTAAGAATAATAAATATATACAAACATTTGCTTAAAGCAGCATATTTGAGTATTAAATACTTGACAAATCTCCCTCTAAGGTACATTTTGAACAGACTGTGTTAAATATTGTAATCGATTGACAGCCCTACGAATGTCCACTCGAAGCACAAGAGAGATGAACTGAAATCAGCACTTTTCTACAAGTTTTCAAAACACCTTAATGCAACTGAGGTCCAAAAAAAGCCAAACTGTTGGTACTCAAACTGAAGGTTCTTCCGTCACTAAAACTGCTGAATTATTTAACATGACACAGGAGCAAACTGTCTTTGGTAAAGAGGAAAAAGGGAGTTGCAAGTTCGCTGACAGGGACGGATTGAGGTTTCACAGAAAAGTTGCTAAAAGCATGAATTTGCAGACTCAAGAAATGAGTTGTAGAACTAAATCAACACCTCTGAGACAGCAGTCTCGACAAACACTCTACATCAAGACATTCCCAAACCTCATAGCAGGGGCTGTCATTCAAAATCCAAGGCTAGTGCAACATGATGCATAATCTGGAGCCTTCAGCAATGGAAAAGTAATATCATTCTCTCCTATCCATTTCCCATCTGGACAGGTATACATTTAGAAAAAGCCAGAGGGTGTTCTCAACCCACAGTGAACTACTACCGGTGGTACAATGTGGCGTATCTGTAATAAAACAGCCAGCTATCTCTTGGGAGTCATTTGGTCAAAAGACCTCTGCTGGGTCATATATAATATAAGACAAAGGGTCAACACCGAGATAAGGCCCCCCTGCACACACTGCTAAACAAATTCAACGCTGCTTTCATGACCGCCGCAATGAGGTTAATCACCAGATCTAAACATCATTAAATCTTGATGGGAAGTGCTCACTGCTCGAACATAGAAAGTCAAGTAGATTTCCATCTCCTTCAATCCCCCAATGAGCTGGAAGCACTCCTCCGTATGGAATGATCCGATATGTTCTGACACAGTTCAGGGCAGGTATGACAGCCTTCCAAGGAGGATTGACACTGTTCTGAGACTGGCTGCTCTCCTGAGAGTGTATTTCACATGCTACAGCGAGATAATGGCGTGTTTATCCAACGCACTGTGTATCTGTGGTCGAGTGCTGAATGTAGAGTGATTTCTACGGCTGCAACTAACAATTATTTTCCTTATTGATTCATTTTCCAATCACAAAATGACAAAAAAAATGAAAAATGTCCATCCCAGTTTCTCGAAGTCCAAGGTGGTGTCTTTACATGTCTTCTTGTGTCAGTCAAAAACCCGAAGATATTCAGTTTAATGTGATATAAACCAGAGTAGTCGACTAATCGTTGCATCTCTAGTGATTTCTACTTTATTATACATTTTGTGTTTTTATACCGGTCAGCATTTAGTTATATTAGAGCATTTAAGCTGCCAATAAACTCCTAAACTATTGACCCCAAGTCAAACGCCTGCACATATTGTAAGTTGTGAATTTCATTAAAGATAGTGACTTGCAGAAAATAAGCATCTTACTCTTAAAGGTATCCTGAGGAGCTGTCTTGTAAAAAGTTGTTTACATCCAGTGTTCCACACAAAGATGCACCTTGAGGCATGTTGAACGCATCTTTATTTCCTTATAAAACAAGAGTAAAATGGTTTTCTAAACTGAAACCTGCCTTGTTTATATCCATGTCATCATCAGCAGTCTCCTTCTCTCCTGCCTTTTAGCACTTTAAACGCCACTAACTGTTGATATATGGAACCGTGTAAAAGTAAGGAACATTTAGTTCCCCTTTTACTTGATTGATATGGACGAGCTTTGAAGTTTAATTAAATACCGCCCTCTGCATTTGGGAGGAGGACAATGAAATGTATTGTATCACCTCAACCATGTCTACTGCAAAATGACATTCCCATACAACTAAACTGCATTCTCAATTACGTTATAGGGAAACATATATGTTTTTAACAACACAAAAAATGCAACCAACCTATTTCCTTAGGTTTAGGCAACAAAAGTACTCGGTTTAATCGAAATCGAAACAAAACAAAACAAAAACGCAACAAAACTTGGTTAGGTTTAGTAAAAACACATCATAGTCTGGTTTATAATGACTGACTGTTATATTATTTAGTCACGGACGTCAATTAAAATAAGTAAAACATAACGTTGACTTTTAGTTTCACACGGGACACGAACAGCTGTCTCCTGAGAAATCTTTTAGGAGACAGGGCTGCTCACATGGTTGTGTGTGTGCATATTAGGGCTGGTCAAATCTCCCAATTTGATACTATCATGATACTTGGGTGCCGATTCGATATGTATTGCGATTTTACAAGTATTGCGATTCGATATTACGATTTATTGCGATTTTTGTTCGCTTTTTTAACACTAGACCATGGGGAAAAGTTGAATCATACACTTCTAGGGACTTTTACTTTGGAAAATATCTAAATTAATAGAGTAAGATTCTTTGGTTTTCAGCATGTATGTCAGACATCAGAGATGTCATGAAGTCAAATATATCAGACAAGGTCAGGAATTATTTATTAATTTTTTTCCAGCAACCCAAAAATCAAAGAATAAAGACATTTCCCTCACAAATTAGAGGTATTTTCTTTTTAATTTATAAGGGTAATGTAATGTTTTATACTTCTGGTGAATATAATCCAATCAATCTTATTTCCATATAAGTATTTTGTACATATAAAGTTCCCTTTGTTAACACCTTATTTTGAAAACCAGACGTAGTCACATATGTCTACTTCCTCTAACTTCTCCAAGTTGGTCTCTAGCTCTCCTGTCAGCTCCGTTCTCTTTATACATCCATGGTCTGCTCCATCGCGGCCGTCTGAATACATTTAACATAAATGTCAGTATATGGGTGTTCTACAGTCGTAGCGTCGGCTCATTTGACCACGGAGATGTGAGCGATGGCTGGCTTGACCGCAAAATTACTGCAATACAATAACGTTTCCTGTCCATGACAGAGTTAGCATGCAGCTTTAACCGTGATGTCTAGCTCTGCTTTTCCTGCAATGTGTGAAACCCAAAGTGTTTCCATCCTTTACTGGATGTGTAGTGTTTACCACGCTGGATTTAAAATGTGAGGGTGCAGGTCGTATCCACGCGGACGCTCCGTCTTTTTCTGCTCCGTCGTTTTCTGCTTTGTCGTTTCGGCTCGTTGCGGTTTGTTTTGGTTGACGGATACGGAATGAATGTGACGTCACTTTACTCTGACTACAACAATAAAAGTGGTAACTTTCTTCTACCTCCACATAGCAAATATGTCGTTTCTTGCATTAAACAATCGATTTCAAAATTGTAAAAAAAATAAAATAATTGCGATACATAGGTGAATCGGTTTTTTTCCCACCCCCTAGTGCATACAGTATGCGTTCAAGTATACAGCCCAAGCACGAACTAAATGGGGACCCAAAGCTCCAGAAGTGGTAAAAACCTCTGGTACCATTACATACAAAGCAAGCACTGTACAAATACTAAGAACACACACACAAATAACCCCACACAGCACATTGGCTCAACATGCATGTGCACTGCGGCAAAGAAGTGACCGACGCTAGAAAAAAAAAAAAAATCGTTTAAGACACGTACACACACATGCACAGGCTTCTCCCAAGGCAACCCCATTTACCCTTCCTCCAAGACAATATGGAGTTCTGCACTTTAAGTCACACACACCTCCTCAGCCACTAACTGTGATTGGCTCATGCATGGTCATTGACCTGGAACCCCCACCCCCTCGACCACCACCATCACCGCGGCCAGAGAGATGGTGTCTGACCAAGTTGATTCGGTGGATAAGGGGATTAGACGGGGAGGAGGACGGGGGCGGCCAACCAGGAGGGAATGTCCGTTTGTTCTGGTGCTCACTTTCTCTCTGTTGCTTTCTCAAACGCTCGTCCTATATTTGTACAGGGATATCATAGCATGCCGTCCTTTGTGTATTGTAGTGTATTTGTTGTACTCTCCCCCCAGCAGCATATGGGAGGTCCTGCTGTTCCTGCTGCAAGACATTCACAGTGTCAGAATGCACCGTGCCTTCTGGTCTCCACAACAATGCAACCGTTTCCATCACATTTTGTTCTGCTCCTCCAAAATGAGAAATATTTCCAGTCTCTCACACACTTTAATGTACAGTACTTGCTCAATGTCAGCTTGTTTAAGACACTGCAGCCAGCAGTAAAGGCTATAACAGACACACTTTTTATTTGTTTTTTGCAATGTAGCTAGGCAATGTTTCCAGACACAAAACAAAAACAGCATCCAGTGTATTCAGTTGTCTCCTGGCAACAAAATGTCCTGAGTAATCAGTGAAACAATACACAAGTAAGTCTTTGTACTGCCGAAAAGTTATCCTCCTGTTTACAGCCGTCGGTATACTGGACACCAAAGGCAGCGCGAGCATTAGAGTGCTGCATCAACAAAAAGCTAATGGGATTTTTCCATTGGATTTTGGATTATTGCAGAAAACAAGCTCTGTGTTTATGATACTTATATGCTTTTTTTCAAATGTTAATTACGTTAATGAAAACTATTAAGAAATATGTTCGTCAATGTGCCTTTTTTCCATGACTGAGATGACGAGACGGAACCGACGTCAATAAACACAAACAGTGACAATATCAGACATGCAATATTGTTGACGAAAAACTCTACATGTCCACCAGACACTAGAGTACATGTTACTCCACTCAACTGGCCGCTCAAGCGGTGACGTACCCTCTCACGGAATGCACCTGATTGATCTCTGGTTCATCCCATGGAAGCCTGATCTTAAAATTTCTGTTATTTCGTCTAAACAATCTACAAAAATATATTTCTGAAACTTCTTAGGTGAGAAATAAGCTATGCCACTGCTGAATCTCGTTTCATTTTAGAACTAGATTGCCTAGTTTCACAGCTTGGTCCAAGTTTTCTGAGCCAGACGTGTCACACTTGACGGGCTCATTTGCATGAAGTTTATGATTTTTCAACTTTATGCACAGACCACCTCCAACTCCAGCAACACTCCCACCATGCACTGGGCGACTGCTTCTCCTGCTTACCGAATGGAAAGGGTTGAAACGCCCTCTGTCACTGGATCTGGTGGAAATGCACCTGTCTAAAGACTAAATCTAAAATAGCTGCCAAATTTAACAAAGTTTTGTTCAGCAAGATAATGTTCACATATGAACACCACTTTTATGATTTTTGAAGTGTGAATGCAATCAGTAGAAGTAAAAAGATAACGTTAGGCTATAAACAGACTACGCCACGGTCGCATGACTTCACGTCACCACTGCTAATCTAAAGGCCGACTAGTGTCCGGCGTGATGACGTTGAGTCTCATTTAGCCACTTTTTTTATAGACGTGTAAAAGCTTCAAAATTCCAGAGTGGGATATTTACTGACATAGTTTATGTTGTAGAGCAAAACGTTAAAAACTCTTAAGCTTGTGTTAACCACAGACCTTATTTCAGGCATCTAAACAAAAACCCATTGACTTCGAGATAAGGCAACAGGAAGTGCAAAAATGCTGACTCCATGTTTTAGGACTCATTCCTGCACCACTCTATGAAACTAATGTATTATGTGTTCACTCTAGGGCTCTCCTCAACTAAAGAAATGATTAGTCGACTAACACTCATACGAGACTAATCAATTTGTAAAGAAATCTCAGACCGAAACAAGCAATTAGTCGACTCATCGACGAAGAGGGGGCAGCCTAAGTTCGCTAGTCGTGTCTCTCTCCCTAACACACACACGACTCCACTTATTCTATCTCTCCCTGAGCAGCCGTGTCATCCAGTCAACCAAAGATCATCCATTTAAAGGAGACTAAAGCCAGCGTTAAGCCACAATAAAACCACACAAGCCCCATGAGCCAACTGGATGCAGCTGTAGTTGTGTTGGATGTGTGTTGCTATGAATGAGCTAAAAAAGCTTCTTTTTTTTTCTTGTTGGTGATTTCCAGAACACACATCTAGAGAGTGGTGGTCATCCATTCCTGCTACACCTTAAGTGTTTAAAGTGTGAGCACAGACACAAGAGTTGAATGCATGTGGAAGGATGTGAAATGGAGTTGGAATCTGCTTTTAAATGTTGACACATACAAAAATAGCCAACAAAGCCTGTAACTCTGCAGTACACTACAAACTAAATTAAAGTTGGTGCATTCTCACAGGCTATTTGGCTTTGCATTGGCCTTTGCTCAACCATAGACTGTATGTGGAGGTAGTCACCAAGTCGTCACCCATTGGTTTGTGAACTACACTTTTGAAGCCTCGAGTTCGTCATTTTGGCCATCACCATCTTCAACCGGACGCTGAATAAGACATTTTTAGGCGACCAAAAAGGTTACAGTTAACTTTAAAAAACTGAAAACACACCGTGAAAGGGTTAAAGTTGTAAGATGAAAACACGGACAACTTCCAGACCGGACAACGCCGTGGTAGCGACCTGTCGATCAAAAGGTAGCCCCGCCCTAAAGCATCCCCTGCTTTATGGCCTATTTGACTCTAAATGGGACCATAATTTACTAAATGAACATCATGCTGTATTGAAGAAGACTTGAAACTAGCGATTGAGATCATAAACTCATGTTTACAATGTTTACTGAGGTAATAAATCAAGAGAGAAGTAGGCTCATTTTCTCATAAACTTCTATACAATCTCACTTCTTTTTTGCAACAAGAGGAGTCGCCCCCTGGTGGCTATCACAAAGAATACAGGTTTAAGGCACTTCAGCGTCGGCTTCACTTCTCAGAACCAAAGATTGCCGCCTTGGCTCAACACAGCCATTCTTGTTCACCCCCAAAACCCCCAGTGCACCATAATTTGAAGGATCCAGTTGCAACACATCTTTGCTTTCATATTTCAACATTTGGTCTTATTTCCTAAATCATCTCCTTCATCGCTACTTGTAAATTCTGTATTCACCATCCTTTGACATTCATCAACAAATTTAATTTAAAAATTGAGTAGCTGCTAAGAGTTGTTACATCCATTTCTTGAGGGACTATTTATACAAATGCATGTAGGCATTGATTGGGCCCCACGGCTCTGTCATCAAGAATCATCTGTCTTGATTCTTGGGAGAATTAAGACAGATGGGTAACACCCATTAATTAGGGTCACTGCAGTTGACAGCATTCAAATCTCAAAGGCTCAGCGGCCAGACTGCCGTTATATTGGGAAACTACCACATGTGAATGAGTGAAACTATACACTGATCAGCCATAACATTAAGACTACTGACAGATGAAGTGAATAACATTGATTATCTCGTTTTTAATGGCACCTGGCAGTGGGGGGGTATATTAAGCAGAAAGTGAACATTTTGTCCTTTAAGTTGATGTGTTGGAAGCAGAACAAATGGGCAAGCGTAAGGATGTGAGCGACTTTGACCCGTGCCCATCG